>NC_056735.1:880797779-880942779 GCF_019279795.1 Protopterus annectens | reverse complement strand
CAACCCTTATCTGCTCTGCCCCATCCATAACAAAATTACAAGAAACCACTCAAAAATCTTTCACTGGCATTAAAATATTGCTAAAAATTCTAACTTGCTGCTTAATCCCAGAAAAATGCTAGTTATTCCAAAACACCTAAATCAGAAACACATTTCATATTACTTCAAGTAATAACAAAAATAGCATCCATAAGCCAAACTAAACTACTTGGAGTCATTATAGATGACAACTTCACATCTGATCACAATATACTTCATTCCATCAAAAAATACTCCAAAAACTCAACTCCCTCTATATGGCCAACCTGACAGATCAAGCAAGGATTACCTTAGCAGCAATATACCTTCTTCCTTCTGTATTATATGCGTTCCCTATTTTTACTAATATCAACACTACGTATAAAACTAAATTTGCCTCCTACTATAACTAAATTTGCAACCAACCATCATTATAACATGCTCTACTGTCTTGCATTATAACAATTAAACTGGCTTGAACTCCCAAACCAGTTGACATAATCACAACTTCATTGCCCACAACCTATTGTACTCTCCAGACAAAAACCCAGCATTACAATCAATTCAAAACTGCTACAAAAAAATACCTTCATGAAAAATGGACTTGCCAATGTAATTATCCCCCGTAAACACTCCCCTATAACCTTTTACTTCTCTCCTCCTTCCCTTTGATAAACAAACTTACTACTTTATCTTCTCCTTTTGGTACATCACTGTACAAACATAAAATACAATATTTCAGCTATGTAACTATTGCACTATTACGTCTATAATATGTAATTATGAATGTATCCCTCTGATGAATGTATTTCTATGTATTTCACTTGCCACAGTTTAATGTATGACACTGTAATGCAATAATGTGTGGTACTGATGAATGTAATGTGTGGCACTGTAATGCGATAATCTGTGGTACTGATCAATGTATTTCTATATGTATTCAATATGTAAAATTTCTATTTTCTGTTGGAGCTTTTCTCCTCGGGCCTCCGCTGAAAATGGGCATTTGTAGCCCAGTCAGACAAACCCGGTCAACAAATATAAAATAAATTACAAAATATAGATAGAGTTCAACGCTGCTCAGGCACAATTAAGGCTGTCCATTAAAATCCAACTGTTGCTGTTAGATTGGTATAACCACCACAAAATACGTTGCTGCCAAATATGGTAAACACCATGAGTTGAATAAATGTATAAAAATTTATTGACCACAAATAAACAAAATAAAATAAAATATAAAATTAAGCGCTTTCGCACACTTGAGACTTCTTCAGAATCGTTTATCATGAACAGTTCCATTCTTTTATACCTAATACATCTTTTAATTGGTCTACACTGCAATCGTCATTAATTAATTAATTGATTGCTTTGTGTTAACCAGGTAAAAATCCATTGTAAATTTCATTGCAGAAACACAGTTACATAAATAAATAAGGAAATAAATAAAGAAAGAAAATAAAATAAAGAAATCACAACAAAACTAGACATAAACTCTTATACTTTTCAATTGTGCATTCTACTATATAAACCGGGCTGGCTTTAAACAAGATTTTGAACATAACTATCTAAACAAACTTCACCAATAAGTAAACATATTCGACAAACGCTCCTGAAAATTTTGGAGAATTGATAAAAATGGAATACATAGATAAATAACATAATTAATTAAGTAAATAAATAAATAAACAACCAAATTCACAGTACCGGTATAAATATGTGTTCTCTATAGACAACTCAATGTGCCTTTAAACAAGTCCATCCATTAACTAAGCACATGACCCAATACGACCACATTGTTAAAAAACTTCTAAAACATCAAAAATATATTGATCAATCTCTTCAGTGTATAAATTTACACTCGGTAAAGACCACTTCATTGTCGCTGGTGGATCCTCAATAATAAGTATATAAAGCGTAATACCTGTAAATATGTGGTGCAACGCGTGCACTCTACATACCTTGCACTTCACGTTGCATTGCATTATTGCAAAATGCGCACTGGCACTTTTGAGAACTCGTCCGGTACCCACTAAATATACACATAATACCAAACAATGTCAAACAATGTCCCCCACTGGCTACACATAACCAGCTAGGACCATACTAATAAAATTGATATAATTAAATATGACTGTTATCAAGTGTTACAGCCAAGAATCAATATTAAAATTAAAATTAAAATAGAAATATTAAATGTGTTGTTCGTATTGTTGAGTAACATATAAGTTCCATGAGTTATGAAAACCTGTTGATATATGCATCTATTAAACAGATATAATAATATACGTAGTGAATAATAAATATATAATTATATAAATAAAATACTAAATCATAACATATCATATTAATAATTCTTGTATATTCAATTTAGTTGTATTTTAGTAAAAAATCTCATATGTAAGAAATCTTGTAATATACTTAATGTATATACAAAAAATGATGTATATAAAATATGTGTATATAAAAAATATGTATATATAAAAAATTGAATACGAATAATATATGTATATTTAAAATATATAAAAAATAAATGTATTAAATGTTACAAGTATAAAATATGAAATATGATATAAATATGATGTAAAATTGATATAAAAAATAACAAAATATATATGTTAAAAATACAAAAATACAAAAAGTGTGGACATGTACAATGTAAAGTATGGATATGTACAATATAAAAAAAAAAAAAAAAAATACAAAAGGTACAATATGAATGTACAATATAAATACAGAGGCAAATCACGTTTAACCAACAAGAAGGTTGTGCACAAAAACAGAAGTTTCATCATAGAAGGTACCTAATAGTAGAGGTCATAATAAATACAGTGAATAAAGATTACAATTATTAAAAACTAAAAATTATTAAAAACTAAATGGGAAAGGTAGCATAACATACAATGAAGTACCAAAAAATCATGTATGTTAAATAGCCAACTTCAATAGCTTTGGGTTATCATTTCCTATGTCTCTTGGGATCACCTGCTAAAACTTTTAATGCTGGACTGATGGAAATGTGGTCGTTGAGTCCTTTACTACCACAAGCATCTAACCTTAGTTGCCACATCATCTCCCTGTATTCCAAAAGTGTCTCCCAATCCCTCCTCTTTCTGGGTGCCCTACTTCCTCCAATACCCAAAACTTAAAGTCGGCTTGTAAACAAATCAAAGCATGTCTGTAAAGTGCATTATTTTCATTGCGCTTGTTAATGTCTCTCATATGTTCATAGATTCTAGACCGAAGATGACGCTCAGTCTTGCCGACATAATAACATTCACATGCCCTACAAAAGGCAAGATATACCACCCCCTTAGTATAACAACTGTAATATTTCTTTGCTTTGAGAACAATACACAACTTAGAGATTCTAACTTCTTTTAATCCTGCTATATAGCAGCATTGAGCAGATCTCCCACCAGAAAAGTACCTTGCTTTCTACTACTACCACCGTATTGGGGCTATTCTTCTCCACAATATTCTTGATATTTCTGTTTCTCCTAAAACTGAATTTGATCTTATTTTGGAAAACATCCGTTCTTACTGCCATGTTCTTGAACATATCCCAAACCTCATAAATACTTTTTTCAACCAACCTATACCTTGATAGTAAGTCAGGGTCAAATATGGGGTAACCCCCTCACCATCAACCTCATTTCTATTCTGGTCATCACCTTCCCCATGTGTTTTGTATGCCTTGTTTGTGGTGTTGGTGTCAGATGTTCTATCGGCTTCACTCGTAGTATCCGTCTCAAGTATTGGGTTACCTTCAAGACCAATCACTCCACTTTTGGTCAATAGTGGAATGTACTTAACTCCTCTCCCAGCTACTACATAATCCTTAATAGGTATTATGAAATCCATGGGATAACCCTGTCCAAGAACATACTCTCAATATTCTTAATTTCCTCCAAAAACTCACTCTCATCAGAAATCATTCTAGCCGACCTGATCATCTGCCCTTTTATAATATTCTTTTTAAGTTGGTAAGGGTGGTCGCTATCAAAATGTAAATATGCATTAGAATAGTATTCTTTCCTATAGATGTTAGATTTAAAACATTTATTGTTATAGTCTTTGGTCAATTTAATATCTAAGTAATGAATTTCGTTATTTCCAATTTCATATGTGAATTTTAAAAAGGTGGTAGTCTTATTGATATAACCTATAAAATCTTCCACCATTTCATGGGACCCTGTCCATAAAATAAAAATATCGTCCAAAAAACGAAAATACTGGCTGATGTGTTGACTATAAACAGAATTTAATACATATTTCTTCTCCCAAACCAACATAACCATGTTGGCAAATGCTGGGGCACAAGCTGAACCCATAGCCACACCATCCTTTTGGTGGTAATAATCACCCTCAAAATACATGTAATTATATTTTAAAACCAATTCCATACATTCTAAAACCACTTTAAATTCATCCCCTGTTGAAAAATTGATTTCATGTAATACTTCATCAAACCATTCTAAGCCTAAAACCTGGGGTATAACGGAAAATAGGTCTTTCACATCAATGGTAATAAAAATAGTTTCATCCGTATACTTACTTGAGCCTAGTTTTTGTACAAAGTCCCAGGAATCTATTAAAATATGTCTATATTTGTTATTAAATTTTTTAACCTTACTGTCGACATAAATAGCTAGTGTTTGTGTCTTAGACCCTTGGGAAGACACAATAGGTCTCAATGGTGGGTCCAACCATGATTTGTGTGTTTTGGGTATACCAAAGATAACAGGTATAACTGGCTTCGGAACTTTTAAAAAATTATGTAGTTTAGCATCAATCATGCCTGTCAATAAGTTATCATCCAAAATCAAATCTATTTTCCGGTATGATATGTTTATTTCATTCCTAGTTGCTAAACTATAGTGTTCCTCAGTATCCAAGATGTCTTTCATTCTTTTAATGTAATCCCATTTGTCCATTAACACCAATCCACCCCCCTTATCAGGCTTCGGAGCGGAGATATACCGGGAGGAACTGGGCAGGACATTCCCTGTGCGCAGAGCAGCCCAGGTGCTAATGCAGTCGCAGGAGTGACATCAGAAGGGCGCGACGCAACAACACGAGGAAGGCGACCAGGCGGAGAGCGTTATGGATGGAATAGAGATGAAACTAACGAGCCAAATCTTTTACTTGAGGAAGGAATCAATAAAAAACAATACATAGAGTCCTACAAAGATGTGGACTTCCACGCTTGGTTAAATAAGTCCTTCCAAACTAATGGAACAGAAAGAAATAACAGTAACCGAGGTGGAATGACTTTCAAGGACAAATGTAAGAGGTTTAAAACTCTTTTAACTAAATACAAATCTCTAGCTATAGAGAATTGGTATTTTGATATGTGTATAAAACAAAAGATTGTTCCTAAGGGATTGAGGTTAAACAAGTTTCCTAACAATGCTTTTGAAGACAAAAAATTTTTAAAAAGTATATGTGATATTTTTAATGACTGTGGGCTGGCTATACTGAAAGTTATGATTAACCGAAATTTGGAAATAATGGATTTAAAAAAAAGGAGATAGACAATTTGCAGAAGGAAATTAGTACAGATTTATTACTCAGTTGAGGAATATAAATATGTTTATGTGAAAGTTTTGCATGACATTGATTATGTAGCTGATAGTAATATTAAAAGAAAATTAAAAAAACTGGAAAGGGATATATACGAGTATGAGAATGGTTTTGCATACACTAATGTGGTTAATAAACATGGGTTCGGGCAGGAGGGGTTGCCACATAAATACAAATCAAATGATAATAGGAATTATAGACAAGGGGGAATACGATGGAACAAACATAATGATAGGGACGAGCAAGAATACAACTCGTATAGAAATGATGATTTTCATTCAGGTGGTATTGGAAAGAATTTTGGGAGATCAGAATTCCCTTTAGAGATGGAGGAACCAAGGAGGTCGGAGAGACTGAGGAACCGATATCAGCAGCCATCCTATGCACAAGCAATAACCACCAACAATGTACGGCAGGTAGGGAAGGAATACAGATAGGGGGGCCCCCAATAATTACCGAAGGGTCAACACCAGACGAATTCAATGTTGAATATATGTCTGGTGAACAGGCATATGCACAGGAAGCCAACATTATTAAAACTTTTAAAAATTTTTATATTTTTAACTATACTGATACTATTATCACTGAGGAATTTTTCAATTTATTCACCAAGGGTTTCACCTTTGTTCCGGTCAAAAAACCTAAGGTAGAGAATATTATTTTAGATATTAAAATGTTCACACGGAAATTGAATTTCCATCATTTATTCAAGAACGAAACAGTAAAAGACAAGACGGACGGCTTAATTAGAGCTAGCATGTACAATCCACCGTTACAATACGAGATTTTGAACTTTGAAAAATGTGTTACCAATAAGGTCCGTAGTGAATATAATAAAAAAGGAAGGAAGTTGAACAACAATTTGACTATGGCTGAGGTGGATTTATTGAATAACCTAAGTAACAATGACAGAATTCGTATAATGAAGCCTGATAAGGGGGGTGGATTGGTGTTAATGGACAAATGGGATTACATTAAAAGAATGAAAGACATCTTGGATACTGAGGAACACTATAGTTTAGCAACTAGGAATGAAATAAACATATCATACCGGAAAATAGATTTGATTTTGGATGATAACTTATTGACAGGCATGATTGATGCTAAACTACATAATTTTTTAAAAGTTCCGAAGCCAGTTATACCTGTTATCTTTGGTATACCCAAAACACACAAATCATGGTTGGACCCACCATTGAGACCTATTGTGTCTTCCCAAGGGTCTAAGACACAAACACTAGCTATTTATGTCGACAGTAAGGTTAAAAAATTTAATAACAAATATAGACATATTTTAATAGATTCCTGGGACTTTCTACAAAAAATAGGGACAAGTAAGTATACGGATGAAACTATTTTTATTACCATTGATGTGAAAGACCTATTTTCCGTTATACCCCAGGTTTTAGGCTTAGAATGGTTTGATGAAGTATTACATGAAATCAATTTTTCAACAGGGGATGAATTTAAAGTGGTTTTAGAATGTATGGAATTGGTTTTAAAATATAATTACATGTATTTTGAGGGTGATTATTACCACCAAAAGGATGGTGTGGCTATGGGTTCAGCTTGTGCCCCAGCATTTGCCAACATGGTTATGTTGGTTTGGGAGAAGAAATATGTATTAAATTCTGTTTATAGTCAACACATCAGCCAGTATTTTCGTTTTTTGGACGATATTTTTATTTTATGGACAGGGTCCCATGAAATGGTGGAAGATTTTATAGGTTATATCAATAAGACTACCACCTTTTTAAAATTCACATATGAAATTGGAAATAACGAAATTCATTACTTAGATATTAAATTGACCAAAGACTATAACAATAAATGTTTTAAATCTAACATCTATAGGAAAGAATACTATTCTAATGCATATTTACATTTTGATAGCGACCACCCTTACCAACTTAAAAAGAATATTATAAAAGGGCAGATGATCAGGTCGGCTAGAATGATTTCTGATGAGAGTGAGTTTTTGGAGGAAATTAAGAATATTGAGAGTATGTTCTTGGACAGGGGTTATCCCATGGATTTCATAATACCTATTAAGGATTATGTAGTAGCTGGGAGAGGAGTTAAGTACATTCCACTATTGACCAAAAGTGGAGTGATTGGTCTTGAAGGTAACCCAATACTTGAGACGGATACTACGAGTGAAGCCGATAGAACATCTGACACCAACCGCACCACAAACAAGGCATACAAAACACATGGGGAAGGTGATGACCAGAATAGAAATGAGGTTGATGGTGAGGGGGTTACCCCATATTTGACCCTGACTTACTATCAAGGTATAGGTTGGTTGAAAAAAAGTATTTATGAGGTTTGGGATATGTTCAAGAACATGGCAGTAAGAACGGATGTTTTCCAAAATAAGATCAAATTCAGTTTTAGGAGAAACAGAAATATCAAGAATATTGTGGAGAAGAATAGCCCCAATACGGGTGGTAGTAGTAGAAAGCAAGGTACTTTTTCTTGTGGGAGATGTGCACAATGCTGCTATATAGCAGGATTAAAAGAAGTTAGAATCTCTAAGTTGTGTATTGTTCTCAAAGCAAAGAAATATTACAGTTGTTATACTAAGGGGGTGGTATATCTTGCCTTTTGTAGGGCATGCGAATGTTATTATGTCGGCAAGACTGAGCGTCATCTTCGGTCTAGAATCTATGAACATATGAGAGACATTAACAAGCGCAATGAAAATAATGCACTTTACAGACATGCTTTGATTTGTTTACAAGCCGACTTTAAGTTTTGGGTATTGGAGGAAGTAGGGCACCCAGAAAGAGGAGGGGATTGGGAGACACTTTTGGAATACAGGGAGATGATGTGGCAACTAAGGTTAGATGCTTGTGGTAGTAAAGGACTCAACGACCACATTTCCATCAGTCCAGCATTAAAAGTTTTAGCAGGTGATCCCAAGAGACATAGGAAATGATAACCCAAAGCTATTGAAGTTGGCTATTTAACATACATGATTTTTTGGTACTTCATTGTATGTTATGCTACCTTTCCCATTTAGTTTTTAATAATTTTTAGTTTTTAATAATTGTAATCTTTATTCACTGTATTTATTATGACCTCTACTATTAGGTACCTTCTATGATGAAACTTCTGTTTTTGTGCACAACCTTCTTGTTGGTTAAACGTGATTTGCCTCTGTATTTATATTGTACATTCATATTGTACCTTTTGTATTTTTTTTTTTTTTTTTTTTTTTTTTTTTTTTTTATATTGTACATGTCCATACTTTACATTGTACATGTCCACACTTTTTGTATTTTTGTATTTTTAACATATATATTTTGTTATTTTTTATATCAATTTTACATCATATTTATATCATATTTCATATTTTATACTTGTAACATTTAATACATTTATTTTTTATATATTTTAAATATACATATATTATTCGTATTCAATTTTTTATATACATATTTTTTATATACACATATTTTATATACATCATTTTTTGTATATACATTAAGTATATTACAAGATTTCTTACATATGAGATTTTTTACTAAAATACAACTAAATTGAATATACAAGAATTATTAATATGATATGTTATGATTTAGTATTTTATTTATATAATTATATATTTATTATTCACTACGTATATTATTATATCTGTTTAATAGATGCATATATCAACAGGTTTTCATAACTCATGGAACTTATATGTTACTCAACAATACGAACAACACATTTAATATTTCTATTTTAATTTTAATTTTAATATTGATTCTTGGCTGTAACACTTGATAACAGTCATATTTAATTATATCAATTTTATTAGTATGGTCCTAGCTGGTTATGTGTAGCCAGTGGGGGACATTGTTTGACATTGTTTGGTATTATGTGTATATTTAGTGGGTACCGGACGAGTTCTCAAAAGTGCCAGTGCGCATTTTGCAATAATGCAATGCAACGTGAAGTGCAAGGTATGTAGAGTGCACGCGTTGCACCACATATTTACAGGTATTACGCTTTATATACTTATTATTGAGGATCCACCAGCGACAATGAAGTGGTCTTTACCGAGTGTAAATTTATACACTGAAGAGATTGATCAATATATTTTTGATGTTTTAGAAGTTTTTTAACAATGTGGTCGTATTGGGTCATGTGCTTAGTTAATGGATGGACTTGTTTAAAGGCACATTGAGTTGTCTATAGAGAACACACATATTTATGTACCCACGGGTACTGTGAATTTGGTTGTTTATTTATTTATTTACTTAATTAATTATGTTATTTATCTATGTATTCCATTTTTTATCAATTCTCCAAAAATTTTCAGGGAGCGTTTTGTCGAATATGTTTACTTATTGGTGAAGTTTGTTTAGATAGTTATGTTCAAAATCTTGTTTAAAGCCAGCCCCGGTTTATATAGTAGAATGCACAATTGAAAAGTATAAGAGTTTATGTCTAGTTTTGTTGTGATTTCTTTATTTTATTTTCTTTCTTTATTTATTTCCTTATTTATTTATGTAACTGTGTTTCTGCAATGAAATTTACAATGGATTTTTTACCTGGGTTAACACAAAGCAATCAATTAATTAATTAATGACGATTGCAGTGTAGACCAATTAAAAAGATGTATTAGGTATAAAAGAATGGAACTGTTCATGATAAGCGATTCTGAAGAAGTCTCAATTTTATATTTTATTTTATTTTGTTTATTTGTGGTCAATAAATTTTTATACATTTATTCAACTCATGGTGTTTACCATATTTGGCAGCAACGTATTTTGTGGTGGTTATACCAATCTAACAGCAACAGTTGGATTTTAATGGACAGCCTTAATTGTGCCTGAGCAGCGTTGAACTCTATCTGTGTTTCGGTGTACTGTTTGAGTGTTTGGTTACTAGTCGTCAACCTTTGCAGCTCTGGTTACGAGGAGTCCCAAAGAGAAATGGATAACAGTGGAATGCTAAATGAGTTGCTGAGAGTGATTCAAGCTCACTCACAGAGCGGAGATATACCGGGAGGAACTGGGCAGGACATTCCCTGTGCGCAGAGCAGCCCAGGTGCTAATGCAGTCGCAGGAGTGACATCAGAAGGGCGCGACGCAACAACACGAGGAAGGCGACCAGGCGGAGAGCGTTATGGATGGAATAGAGATGAAACTAACGAGCCAAATCTTTTACTTGAGGAAGGAATCAATAAAAAACAATACATAGAGTCCTACAAAGATGTGGACTTCCACGCTTGGTTAAATAAGTCCTTCCAAACTAATGGAACAGAAAGAAATAACAGTAACCGAGGTGGAATGACTTTCAAGGACAAATGTAAGAGGTTTAAAACTCTTTTAACTAAATACAAATCTCTAGCTATAGAGAATTGGTATTTTGATATGTGCATTAAACAAAAAATTGTTCCTAAGGGACTGAGGGTAAACAAGTTCCCTAACAATGCTTTTGATGATAATAAGTTTTTAAAATGTATTTGTGATATTTTTAACGACTGTGGGCTGGCTATATTGAAAGTTATGATTAATCGAAATTTGGAAATAATGGATTTAAAGAAAAAAGAGATAGACAATTTGCAGAAGGAAATTAGTACAGATTTATTATTCCCTGTTGAGGAATACAAATATGTCTATGTGAAGGTTTTGCATGACATTGATTATGTAGCTGATAGTAATATTAAAAGAAAATTAAAAAAACTGGAAAGGGATATATACGAGTATGAGAATGGTTTTGCATACACTAATGTGGTTAATAAACATGGGTTCGGGCAGGAGGGGTTGCCACATAAATACAAATCAAATGATAATAGGAATTATAGACAAGGGGGAATACGATGGAACAAACATAATGATAGGGACGAGCAAGAATACAACTCGTATAGAAATGATGATTTTCATTCAGGTGGTATTGGAAAGAATTTTGGGAGACCAGAATTCCCTTTAGAGATGGAGGAACCAAGGAGGTCGGAGAGACTGAGGAACCGATATCAGCAGCCATCCTATGCACAAGCAATAACCACCAACAATGTACGGCAGGTAGGGAAGGAATACAGATAGGGGGGCCCCCAATAATTACCGAAGGGTCAACACCAGAAATTCAATGTTGAATATATGTCTGGTGAACAGGCATATGCACAGGAAGCCAACATTATTAAAACTTTTAAAAATTTTTATATTTTTAACTATACTGATACTATTATCACTGAGGAATTTTTCAATTTATTCACCAAGGGTTTCACCTTTGTTCCGGTCAAAAAACCTAAGGTAGAGAATATTATTTTAGATATTAAAATGTTCACACGGAAATTGAATTTCCATCATTTATTCAAGAACGAAACAGTAAAAGACAAGACGGACGGCTTAATTAGAGCTAGCATGTACAATCCACCGTTACAATACGAGATTTTGAACTTTGAAAAATGTGTTACCAATAAGGTCCGTAGTGAATATAATAAAAAAGGAAGGAAGTTGAACAACAATTTGACTATGGCTGAGGTGGATTTATTGAATAACCTAAGTAACAATGACAGAATTCGTATAATGAAGCCTGATAAGGGGGGTGGATTGGTGTTAATGGACAAATGGGATTACATTAAAAGAATGAAAGACATCTTGGATACTGAGGAACACTATAGTTTAGCAACTAGGAATGAAATAAACATATCATACCGGAAAATAGATTTGATTTTGGATGATAACTTATTGACAGGCATGATTGATGCTAAACTACATAATTTTTTAAAAGTTCCGAAGCCAGTTATACCTGTTATCTTTGGTATACCCAAAACACACAAATCATGGTTGGACCCACCATTGAGACCTATTGTGTCTTCCCAAGGGTCTAAGACACAAACACTAGCTATTTATGTCGACAGTAAGGTTAAAAAATTTAATAACAAATATAGACATATTTTAATAGATTCCTGGGACTTTCTACAAAAATAGGGACAAGTAAGTATACGGATGAAACTATTTTTATTACCATTGATGTGAAAGACCTATTTTCCGTTATACCCCAGGTTTTAGGCTTAGAATGGTTTGATGAAGTATTACATGAAATCAATTTTTCAACAGGGGATGAATTTAAAGTGGTTTTAGAATGTATGGAATTGGTTTTAAAATATAATTACATGTATTTTGAGGGTGATTATTACCACCAAAAGGATGGTGTGGCTATGGGTTCAGCTTGTGCCCCAGCATTTGCCAACATGGTTATGTTGGTTTGGGAGAAGAAATATGTATTAAATTCTGTTTATAGTCAACACATCAGCCAGTATTTTCGTTTTGACGATATTTTTATTTTATGGACAGGGTCCCATGAAATGGTGGAAGATTTTATAGGTTATATCAATAAGACTACCACCTTTTTAAAATTCACATATGAAATTGGAAATAACGAAATTCATTACTTAGATATTAAATTGACCAAAGACTATAACAATAAATGTTTTAAATCTAACATCTATAGGAAAGAATACTATTCTAATGCATATTTACATTTTGATAGCGACCACCCTTACCAACTTAAAAAGAATATTATAAAAGGGCAGATGATCAGGTCGGCTAGAATGATTTCTGATGAGAGTGAGTTTTTGGAGGAAATTAAGAATATTGAGAGTATGTTCTTGGACAGGGGTTATCCCATGGATTTCATAATACCTATTAAGGATTATGTAGTAGCTGGGAGAGGAGTTAAGTACATTCCACTATTGACCAAAAGTGGAGTGATTGGTCTTGAAGGTAACCCAATACTTGAGATGGATACTACGAGTGAAGCCGATAGAACATCTGACACCAACCGCACCACAAACAAGGCATACAAAACACATGGGGAAGGTGATGACCAGAATAGAAATGAGGTTGATGGTGAGGGGGTTACCCCATATTTGACCCTGACTTACTATCAAGGTATAGGTTGGTTGAAAAAAGTATTTATGAGGTTTGGGATATGTTCAAGAACATGGCAGTAAGAACGGATGTTTTCCAAAATAAGATCAAATTCAGTTTTAGGAGAAACAGAAATATCAAGAATATTGTGGAGAAGAATAGCCCCAATACGGGTGGTAGTAGTAGAAAGCAAGGTACTTTTTCTTGTGGGAGATGTGCACAATGCTGCTATATAGCAGGATTAAAAGAAGTTAGAATCTCTAAGTTGTGTATTGTTCTCAAAGCAAAGAAATATTACAGTTGTTATACTAAGGGGGTGGTATATCTTGCCTTTTGTAGGGCATGCGAATGTTATTATGTCGGCAAGACTGAGCGTCATCTCCGGTCTAGAATTTATGAACATATGAGAGACATTAACAAGCGCAATGAAAATAATGCACTTTATAGACATGCTTTGATTTGTTTACAAGCCGACTTCAAGTTTTGGGTATTGGAGGAAGTAGGGCACCCTGAAAGAGGAGGGGACTGGGAGACACTTTTGGAATACAGGGAGATGATGTGGCAACTAAGGTTGGATGCTTGTGGTAGTAAAGGACTTAATGACCACATTTCCATTAGTCCAGCATTAAAAGTGTTAGCAGGTGATCCCAAGAGACATAGGAAATGAAACCCAAATCTATTGAAGTATGCTATTTAACATACATGATTTTTGGTACTTCATTGTATGTTATGCTACCTTTCCCATTTAGTTTTAATAATTTTTAGTTTTTAATAATTGTAATCTTTATTCACTGTATTTATTATGACCTCTACTATTAGGTACCTTCTATGATGAAACTTCTGTTTTGTGCACAACCTTCTTGTTGGTTAAACGTGATTTGCCTCTGTATTTATATTGTACATTCATATTGTACCTTTTGTATTTTTTTTATATTGTACATGTCCATACTTTACATTGTACATGTCCACACTTTTTGTATTTTTGTATTTTTAACATATATATTTTGTTATTTTTTATATCAATTTTACATCATATTTATATCATATTTCATATTTTATACTTGTAACATTTAATACATTTATTTTTATATATTTTAAATATACATATATTATTCGTATTCAATTTTTTATATATACATATTTTTTATATACACATATTTTATATACATCATTTTTTGTATATACATTAAGTATATTACAAGATTTCTTACATATGAGATTTTTTACTAAAATACAACTAAATTGAATATACAAGAATTATTAATATGATATGTTATGATTTAGTATTTTATTTATATAATTATATATTTATTATTCACTACGTATATTATTATATCTGTTTAATAGATGCATATATCAACAGGTTTTCATAACTCATGGAACTTATATGTTACTCAACAATACGAACAACACATTTAATATTTCTATTTTAATTTTAATTTTAATATTGATTCTTGGCTGTAACACTTGATAACAGTCATATTTAATTATATCAATTTTATTAGTATGGTCCTAGCTGGTTATGTGTAGCCAGTGGGGGACATTGTTTGACATTGTTTGGTATTATGTGTATATTTAGTGGGTACGGACGAGTTCTCAAAAGTGCCAGTGCATTTTGCAATAATGCAATGCAACGTGAAGTGCAAGGTATGTAGAGTGCACGTTGCACCACATATTTACAGGTATTACGCTTTATATACTTATTATTGAGGATCCACCAGCGACAATGAAGTGGTCTTTACCGAGTGTAAATTTATACACTGAAGAGATTGATCAATATATTTTTGATGTTTTAGAAGTTTTTTAACAATGTGGTCGTATTGGGTCATGTGCTTAGTTAATGGATGGACTTGTTTAAAGGCACATTGAGTTGTCTATAGAGAACACACATATTTATGTACCCACGGTACTGTGAATTTGGTTGTTTATTTATTTATTTACTTAATTAATTATGTTATTTATCTATGTATTCCATTTTTATCAATTCTCCAAAATTTTCAGGAGCGTTTTGTCGAATATGTTTACTTATTGGTGAAGTTTGTTTAGATAGTTATGTTCAAAATCTTGTTTAAAGCCAGCCCCGGTTTATATAGTAGAATGCACAATTGAAAAGTATAAGAGTTTATGTCTAGTTTTGTTGTGATTTCTTTATTTTATTTTCTTTCTTTATTTATTTCCTTATTTATTTATGTAACTGTGTTTCTGCAATGAAATTTACAATGGATTTTTTACCTGGGTTAACACAAAGCAATCAATTAATTAATTAATGACGATTGCAGTGTAGACCAATTAAAAAGATGTATTAGGTATAAAAGAATGGAACTGTTCATGATAAACGATTCTGAAGAAGTCTCGGTGTGCGAGACGAAAGCGCTTAATTTTATATTTTATTTTATTTTGTTTATTTGTGGTCAATAAATTTTTATACATTTATTCAACTCATGGTGTTTACCATATTTGGCAGCAACGTATTTTGTGGTGGTTATACCAATCTAACAGCAACAGTTGGATTTTAATGGACAGCCTTAATTGTGCCTGAGCAGCGTTGAACTCTATCTGTGTTTCGGTGTACTGTTTGAGTGTTAAATTACAAAATATGTTACTGTACTATTCACCCACTAGAGACCTTTACTCTAGCAGTAAACTTTTATTAAGTATCAGTAAGACATTCAACACTGCTGGAGACTCTGTCTACTCTCATTATGTGTAAAAACGCTGGAAAGAAATCCCTACACAGTTAAAAAAAATAGAAAACGTAAATAGTTTCAAAGTTTGCTTAAATAGTACATATATCAAAGATGGCTCTGTTTTTCCTGCTCACCAGGCTAGCTGTACTCAGATGACTTTTCTCCAACTCTTACAGTCACTTTGCTTCCCAATCTTTCTGTACCTTATCCCTTCTCCTCAAACTGCACATATTTCCTAAACTCTAACGTTTCCTCCTTCTCTCACTCCCCACCACTAACTACAATTCCTCCTCTGTCTATTTTTCTTCCATAACATCTACTTTCATATCTCTCTTATCATTTTTTAACCTACATTCTACTTGTCTGTAAATTATTACTAATCACAAAACCACCCCAGTTTGATCTTTTCACTGCAGCCATCATGCTATAAATACATTAATTGTTACTGTATGTTATTTCTCTATTTAGTAATTAGTCAGTTTATGTTAATTTGTCTTTTGTTTTTTGTGTTAAAATGCTATAGTCATGTAAGAAATAATTAAAAATTAAAATGTTTAAAAATCATGTAAATAAGTTCATGTATAGATGGTTTTGCCCTGCAATTATATTTATACATATGTGTAACTTAAATGTGGCATTTCTTCCCGGGCCTCCTCTGAAAATGGGTTTTATTCAGACGGACTTCTCCCAGTCATTAAAGACAAACAAATAAATAAATAAATAAGAACTACTTACCTTATTAGTAAAACCACAAGCACCGACCAGTAATAAAAAGGAAAGGAAGAAGTCTTCAGAGTCGAGTGCCGCAAAAAGGCTTTATTTACAATAACACACATTGAGCGCTTTCATCCACAGGTAATAGGACTTCTTCAGAACCTTTCAACACTTTGGTGCTGTCCTCTTGCTTTGAACATTTGCATTTAGTTTGGCTGTTGGCACCTGCCGTACTTGCGAGCATTTTTTTGGGCTTATACAAACTCAGAGACCACACTACAGTGAGGAAAAGGGCATGTTTTCTGATCCTCACTGTACCCCAATCTCAGGACAAGCAAAGAGGGATATGTTCGACTTTTTAAATAGTCAATCATATGAGTTCGATCATATGAAATTCGACTATTTAAAAAGTTGATCATATAACGTAGACCCATATAGAAACAGATTGAAAAATTAGACTGTGGATACAATCCAGAATTATACTGAATAACGCCTTACACAGAATACTGAAAATACTTAGCCATATAATCTGAAAATATCGAGCAATACTATTTAATCTAACCTTCTCCACAAAACATTTGCCATATAGTTTCAAACATGTTCTAGTTAGACCTCTTGCTATGGTCTTCTCTCCTTGTACAGTAAATGACTACTGGGAAAGATTATGAACAAATACCTGAAATATTAATAAAGTATGGCATTTTAACTGATAAACAGCATGGCTTTCGATCCAGAAATAGTACATTACCTGCTTTTTACACAGTAACATAACAAATACATACCGATATGGAACAATGAATGTCAACAGGAGTTATAGTCCTAGACCTAAGAAAAGAGCATTTGAAACAGTTGACGATGCAATACTTCTCCAGAAATTAGCAAACAAAATATTTTCTAGGGATGCCATTCAATGGTTTGACAGCTATTTCACTAACAGAATGTTCAGATTTGTTTGTAGCAATATAATCTCTGATATATGGATCATCAATAAAGAGGTCCCACTAGGGTCAGTCGTATCTCCACTGTTGTTTTGTCTTTTCATTAACGATCTCACCTGGGATCTGCCACATTCCAGTTGCATTCTATATGAAGATGATATAGTCATTAACAAATCTATGAGCAAAGGACTACAGAAAGATTTCATAGGTGTATGGAATTGGCTTCATAGTAACAAACAGTAAATATACTAAAATGATAATTCTATTCAGATTAACACAAACGTTAAGAAATACCCCAAAAATTACAATTAGTGATCTATCAGGAGCATAATTACCAGAGACCTCACAACAAACATATCTAGGCACTATTATAGATCCAAACCTGTGTTTTAACTTAAACACTGACCCCCATGTTAACAAAGGGTTGATTCACCTAAGAATCAGCATAATATCTAATCGAAGCTAAGCATGTTATAACTAGAAATGTACTACTCCCTAAAGCTGAATATTACTTTGAATATAATAATAATAATAATAATAAGTGGCTTTCAGTATCAGCTAGGTCATCACTTCTCAGCACACCCCCATATATAACTCTACATGAAAATGCCTCCCTCCTCTCCTAACTAATCCGAGTATTGGAAATCAGAGCTATCTTTTCAGGAATCATGATTTCATACTATTATTTATACCACCATTCACACAAACAACCTGTGAAAAATAATTTTCAAAAATTGCACTGGTAATCTAGAATGATATTTCTGGAAAAAAATAAGAAAAACAGAATGGGTACAACAATTCAAGAAATACCTCAGGGCCCAGCTTGTCAGAGTTAATAAAGTGTAACAGTTTCAGAGATAGTTGTTGATGTTCTTGCTCAGTTATCCCACCAAATAATCTCCATCTCCATCTGTTGTTTATCAATTCACAGTCAAACCTAATCTACAGAATGGTTCTTGTTAGTGCTTACTGCTGCACAGCCTTCTTACATGAGCTTGTCAGCTCCTAACACAGCACAGCCGACATTTGTGAGCATCTTAGCTGCTTCGGTATTGATTTCATTATAACACGTCCATCTCTTTTACTGTTGCTTTATATGTAAACAAGTTTCCATATAAATTAGGTTGTACAGAAGTAAAATATGTCAGTGATACTGCTCCTTCTTGTACTAAAGGGCAATGTTAATGTTTTGCACCCTGTTTAATATGTCAGTTTTTGTTAAATCAGTCAAATCCTGAAAAACAATGTTTTTTCACTGTTTTGCTCTGAAAACTATTCTACTATACAGTAGTAAAATCTGGTATCCCACAATGCTGATTTGTTGTACTAATGTGGAACTGCTCGAATTAGTAAATTGTTAGTTTTAAAAATGCATTACTGCATCTTTAATATTTTGCTTTGTAAACTAATTTGCTTTATGTAATCTAACGTTTGTGTTATATTTTTGTAATGACAAATGTTTAGGTCTATTGGCCTGGTCTACTTGGCCAGTGTCATGGCTGAAAATGGTCCTCAGACCACTTCATTTACCTAGTTAACAAATGATAAATAAATACATTGAAGAAATAAATAAACATCATCTGTTTCTACTTATGGAAGTGATGATGATGTTCAGATGCAGAGATGTCTATATTTGAAAATTCCTACTTTGGTCTCTTCAAGGATGGTGACAGTTGCAAAGTAATTACTAGTATGTGAAACTCTGTGAGAATGTGATCATGGCCTAGTACTGTCTTTTGTCAGTGTACTTCAGAATATGATACCCTGGTGAGCTCCAATGAGGCCCTTTGTCCATAACAGTGCCCATAGATGAATAGATGACCATGACCAGCTGAGTACCTATAAACAGATGAACGATGATGACCAGACCTTACCCATAGAAGCATGGGTCAACCTAAGTATACAAATATGTATAGATCAATAGATGATGACACCAGTGCATGCACGTGGACAGCTGGATGTCCAGATGTATACCCAGACAGAAAGGATGTTGGGAACCATATTCCAAGACTAAAGAGTGACATATAGTTGTCTAACACCCTCCGTGCATGAGCACTCTTCCCAATGGATGAGGGACACCATCACCACACAGCTTTGACAGGCAATCAATAAAGTTCTCCAGACAGGGATGTCCACCTCAGAGGTGTTGCAGAGGTTCTCATAGAGAACACTCTGTCAAGGGAGCTCTCTCCATATGGTTCTATACAGGCTACCCGAACAAGTCAATATTGGCTCCTGAAATCCTGGACTCCAGACCCACTATCCTAAGAGACTAACAGAAAATCCCCCAGTGCTGCAAGTTGGTGGAAGGACATGGCATTCTGAAAATAGCACATGTTCAATTAAAATAAGTAGTGACGGTGGCTTTTGAAAAAAAACAGTAATAATGGCAGGCTGAAAAACTAACATATTATTAAATACAGTGGCACAGCATGGCACATTAGCAGAGCCACTAGAACATTGTGGAAACGTTTATCAAAATTTTCTGAAATTCTTTGTAAAAGTTTCAGGAAAATGAAGAGCTTTAGTATCCAATCCCACTACCCTCTAACACTCTCTTATATCATGCTACTTCTTTCATTAATCACACAGATGACCAGACAGGTGTACTGCCAGATACTTTTATTTCAAGTTTTTCTTAAATGCAGAAAGAATAAGCTTTGCATATTATCTCTTCTAGGTCTCTAAACATCAAAATAAGTGCAAAACATAAATATTATGCATTCCTGTTGGCACTCCATCTTGAACAGGCTGTAGTGGAAAACTAATTACTTGTACCTCATTATGAATCAGTTAATGAACTCCTGCCTCTCCTCCCATAATAATTTAGCAGTAACGTTTAATTCCAAAACCCCTTTTCATAAGACCACTGCCTTCATGAAATGATCATTAGTAAAGGTGTTGATGTGCATTTCTTCACATTTTATAAGCACGTAGTTAAATGCATTACACTGGCAACATAGTCAATCATTTTAAACAACCAAGTCATTAAACCCGTCTTATTTAAATTAACATTTGGGATGAACCTTTAATGGCTGGGAAACTCAGCCATATAGAACAAGAACATCATAGTCACTATCTTACCCATATGAATGGAAGTCTTTTAACCTTTTCTCTCTCCAGATGTATACACAGAGAAGAAAGGATGCTGGGAACCATATTTCAAAACTGAAGAGTGAGCTACGAGGTTTCTTTTCATTGAAATGTTCTCTGCCTGCTTGTTTTAACTCAGGATTCATGCGATGAAGCTTTAACACAAAGCTCTTAATGATGTTCACAGAATAAATCACTTGGAAAATTATCTGCTCAGCCTTTTCTTCCCATATACTGCAATATTTTGCTACATTGTTGCTATCCTTTGTTAGATTTATTTCAACATGCATAAAATGCAGCATTTTAGTCAAAAATACAATGTCATAATAACTTTAAAAGTTGTAAATTGTGTGTGGAAAGCACAATAAAAACAGAAAATTACAGAAAATTGCAGATGCAATTTCCAGTGGCACTGCACATTAATAACAGTATTTTAAATAGTGCTGTGTATAGAGTGTTTACATGCATTAAATAACTACATAAACTATTTAACCATATTATTCATAGACACCTCATTATTTAAGTATAATACTAGACAGTTATAAATAAAGTTTCTGTGTACAAGTAGCATGGTTTTGCTGTCCGTTTGTATATAGTTATTTCCCTCAGACAAGTATATTTAATTCAGGAGGGCCTGTAGTGTGTGTTAATGTTATTTGGCACACACAGGCATATGTAAGTATACTGGGTGCTGCAGAACATTCATGGAAGTCTGTAGCAGCAGCAGTAAAGACACTTCCGTCATCCCCTCTGAGCCTCGGGGTACGGTGTTTTAATAGTAAAATCACAGCTTATGGGTACCAGCATTGCAACTGCTAAATCATTTTAATTCCCATCTCATTCTCTAATCATGGTTGCTATATATCAACCTTCTAACGACACATTTGAATGATTTTTGAGTGTGCTGCTGCTGTCCCGGCCACAACCACCATGAAGTACTAAACACTAGTCACAGACAGTTCTTGCAACCAGCCACAAACAACCTTCACCTGGGAACTTTCAAAACTTTAAACTAAGACTTTATGTTTATTTGCATAAATATCAAAAATATATAATGGTTAAGGTGCTAGTCATCCTATCAAGCAAAGCGCTTCCCAAGTAACCTTTAAAACCAATCTGGAAGACTGCGATGTGTGAGCACAGATTTTCACTGGGGATATGTGGAGAAGGTCAGTTTAATGGGGGACAATGTTAATCTGCTCTATGGCTGAGATTCTCAGTTGTCTTGTTGGCAATAAGCTTAGTAGCAAGCCAGGCATACTCTTTGTACTCCATTGAGTATTTTTTTTTCTGAGCATCACATCAATATGGCTTTTTTTCAGGTCATATTATGACTATAACTGTCTAAATGAATGCCTCCAGCAACAGGTGCAATATTGCTAATCTAAAAACTATATATTTAATAGTTTTAGGAGCAACAGCTGAAAATGTTACTTACATTTGTTTAGTGCTTGCGGGGCAGCATTTTGAGAGATCTGTCCATTTTTTAAGTGATAGCTATCCAAGCGGGTAGCATTAAGACTTTGTGAGTTCACAATGGAATTTGTTTGTTACAACCCTGCTTAGTAGAAACCTGCGAACCAAAACAGCAAAGGGAATAAATGAACAGCGTGTGTGTGTGTGTGTGTGTGTGTGTGTGTGTGTGTGTGTGTGTGTGTGTGTGTGTGTGTGTGTGTGTGTGTGTGTGTGTGTGTGAAAATTCGGGCTTTAGTACCCAACCTCACTACCCTCTAATAGTTTACTATATCATACTATACTATATCATACACTGCATCTTGTATTAATCACACAGATTACTAGACAAATGTGTATGGGTATGCTTGTGCATGTGTGTGTGTGTGTGTGTGTGTGTGTGTGTGTGTGTGTGTGTGTGTGTGTGTGTGTGTGTGTATACATATGTACTAGAACTGGTTATTACAGGTAGTAAAGCAAATGCTGCAAATGTATAAAAGACAGAGGAAATAAAAAACAGAAAAGACTACTGATTACTCACTATGTGTATGCCCTTCTAAAAAATAAAACATAAAAAGCATCTGTCAACAGACAAGCATTAGTAAGACAAATGAAGATATTCCAAAACAGAAAAATAAACTGAAGCTAAACAGGTCAAAAATAAAAAGCAAGTTAAAAACTATCTCTGAAAATCATTTTAAATGTATGCAACATTTAGAATGAAACTTAGTTAAGTATTATCTCTAGGGACAGAGTAGTTAGCTGATTTTTCAGGGTTGCATATCTCTGATAGCTAAATGTTGGTTTAGCCAAAATATCAGACAACTCAGGGACAAAGGATAGCAAAGACCAGTGTGTATTAATAATTTTCTTTATAAGTGTTCTGATCAAAATTCAGAATATATCTACAGTTATTATTTGTTTTAGTTTTTCCTCGTATGCAATTATCTTGTTTCTTTGGTTTCTTTTTAGAAAATACTGGTGGATATTAAGGTCCCTGTTTGTTAGAAGGTCTTCCTTAATAACATGAGCCTTGTCTCTGTCATAACCCCTTTTCTCAAAGTCATTTACCGTTTCATCCAATTGCTGAACTAAATCAGTATGTTGTATATTTAACCTACTGAGTCTAACCATTTGATTTCTCATAATGTTGTCAAACGTATATGAGAGATGCATACTATCTCATGCTAGGTAGGTACACTTTAACCTGTTTTTTATGTAAAGTAGTTTCCAACTGTCCTTTCAAATTCTTTGTTAGATGAATGTCCAAGAAGTCTGCTTGTCTGCAGTGTACAGTTTTTTTTAACTTTAAAAAGGTGGTAGTGCTATGTAAATATTCAATAAACTCATTCAACTCACCTAATGACACTTCCCACAGGAGAAAAATGTCATCCACAAAGCATTTGTAAAAAAACAACATTCTTGCTTATGTGATATGTATTAGAATCTAATATAACCTCATCTTCCCAGCAATTCATGGCAATGTCACACCTGTACACTGCTTATAATATTTATCCTGAAATAAGAACACGTTGTGTTCTAAGACGATATTCAAAAGGTTACATATTAAATCTATTTTAAGGTAACTAGGGTATACACAATTAGGTATATATAAATGAGATAAGTTTACTGAATAGCAAAATGGGTCACCGTGTCCACAAACACCTGTGTAGGGGCTACAACATGGTGGTGTAGGCAGAAGAGGCAGCTGACATGAAAAGGGTGTGTGTCATGGTTTGTGTAAGCACATTGGAGCTCAGTGGCTTCTGTTTGTGCTCAGCTAAGCACAGCTAAGTAAGGGTGTGTGTCTGAGGCTGCTTAGCTGGTTTAAGAAAAGCTAAGCATGCTTGTGTACTGGGGAGGGCCCTTTCTGCTCAGTAATGTTTACACTAGCTCCATTGGTTTACTCGGAGCACTGCAGGGCTTAAAACTGGAGGAAATTTAAAAAAAATAAATAAAAGGAAATAGCAGACAGAAGGCGAACAACTATAAATGACTAATAATCCCTTTGGCACTCACACTGGCCCATTCAAACCCCCTCAGTAATGCAGCTGGCATGTGGAATGTATCATAGTCAGCCAATCACACAGACTGCATCTGCAGCACACCAGTATAAAGTATGCAAACACCCTTCAGTCTGATTTTTCCCACGTACTCTGCACCATTGGAGTAAACACTTGGGAATTTTAACTGACAAAATGATAGGGGCTGCTGCTGCTTTTCTACTTCTCTACATGCTACGGACTGAGGGTGGTGAAGAGTATGATGCTGACAACTGGCCCAGACTGAGGAGGAGAAGAGTGCTCAGACCCAGGGTAATCTTTCAGGGGCTACATGAGCTGGAGAAAGTAGAGTGCTACAGGGTGGACAGGGACATACTACAGGAACTCATCGAGCTCTGCCGCCCTCAACTCAGACCCACAGCCAACAGAGGGGAACCCATCCCAGTGGAAACAAAGGTATGTGTAGCTTTAAGCATACTAGCTACAGGTACTTTCCAAAGACCTACTGGGAACATCATGAAGGTCTCACAGGCATCCGCATCCAGGGAACTCCACCAGTTCCTGGATGTCATGTTAAGCAATGCCAGGGATCACATTTATTTTCCCAGCACCCCTGAGGAGAGGACCAGCAATATGCATCTCTTCCACTGTGTAGCACACTACCCAGAGATACTGGGTGCCATAGACTGCACTCATGTCCACATCAAAGCACCACCCGGTGAAGAGGGTAGAGTCTCAGTCAACTGCAAGGGGTATCACTCCATCAACTGCCAGGTTGTGTCCAATGTCCAGGGCATTATCATCAATGTGTGTGCTGGCAGCCCTGGCAGTTATCACAACTCCCACATCTGGCATGCATCACAGCTGTACCAGGCATTTTCCGGGGGGAACATCTCATAAGGTCATCTGGTGGGGGATGCTGGCTATGCACTGGAACCATGGATGATGACACCCATCAGAAATGTATACACACACACACACACACACACACACACACACACACACACACACACACACACACACACACTAAAGAATGCCATAATGAGGCACATGCACAAACTAGGAACATCAGAGAGCATGTGTTTGGGCTGCTCAAGTCACGATTCCGCTGCTTTGACATATCTGGTGGAGCCCTGCAGTACTCTCCAGCTTCATGTGCACACATGTTTATAGTATCTGCCATGCTACCCAATATAATCCTGTGGCAGGAACATCACAGAGAAGGGGGACACAGCCCCCCACCATTGCCAAGGTACAGGCACAGGGGGACTTGGAGGAGGAACCCCCTGAGCCTGTCCCTGTAGGCAGACGTAGGTGTGCCCAGTACACCCTGGTCTTGGCAAAGAGGCAATGCATAGCACATACACTGACACCCTAGGTACCCAGGGACTTGACACCTATCTCCAACTCGCACACACAGTAAAAATGATACACACATCACACTACCTGTACCTTACCATGTATAAGCTGTGTACTGCGTGGATCTGACAGAGTCAGCCCTGAAGCACTTTCCTCACAAATGCCACAGGCACAAGGTAAGTCATTTTTCTTAACAACAAATGAATGGAGTAGTACGTTGTGGTAGCATATCTATGGTATCACTGCATATATGCAGGGGAATGGAGTGGCCAACCAGTATAGCAGCAGAAGATAACTGATATCTATGTGGGACAACAGGAAATGTCCGCCATATACTGGCTTCCCCAGAATATGCAGTAGTCCCCTAGGTGACAAAACTTTCTGCAGTATATGTGGGGGATGAACAAACTGCGGGGTCATAGGTCACATGTATGGATGTCAATGTTAGAGTCCCATACACACCTCTCAGCCTCTCTCAGCAGGTGAGCTGTACAAAGCCATAAAGAACTGTGTTGCAAAGGCCAATAAATAGGGACAATGATAAAATATTGCTTTTACAAACTGACACAGTGACATCACAGCAGGTCTTGCAGTTGCATTAAGTCTCTGAAGGGTAAGAAGTCTTAATCTCAAATATCTGTCATTGCTTTCTAACCTTCGGTCTTTAGTGATATGCCCGTATTCTCCAAGACAAGCACAATACTATGCTAAATGGAACCAAAATGTAAAGCAAACATCTGAACAGTCTGTGAAAATGTGTACAGTTGAGAGGTATGCCACCCTCCCCCCAACATACCCGTGTTCCCATAGAAATGCAGAAACATTTATGTTTGTATGGTAATAGCAGCAGAGCACACATTCCCAGGGCTGTCCCAATCAATTTGATAACTTGTTGCATGTCCACAATATGCAAGGTTCAATGAGTTATGTATATGCGTGGTTAATACTGTCAGGAAGTAGGCAGCACTTACTCTTGGCTGTTGTGGTTTAGTAGTCTAAGTACAGTACTATTGTTGACAGGGTCCATGTTTCAAGACTTTCTGTGCCAAGTATTTTGCATGTCAGCTACACCTATGGTAGGAGTTGTACACACTGTCCAGAAGTCAATATCCATTACCGCAGGAAGGCTGGACAATTCAGGGACAGGGGGCCACACATATGGACAGTACAAGCTTGGAGTAACCTACACAGTGCCTAGTAGGATAGCAGGTTCTTGAAAGTCAGTGCACTGTCAGGTTATAAATGGCTGCCACCTTACTGTGTCAGTACTGACAACACATCACTGGCCACCATCCATACAGCTGAAATGACAGGGTGTCACAGAAGGACCACAAGTATGCCTTGTATATCTGTTCTGCTTGTCATGACATTGCATTTGCCTGCCAAACCATTTGCAAAACAATAAGGGTTGATGTGAAAACATCAATGGCAGACAGTGGAGAAGCAGACATCATACCCATGAAAAAGCAAGCTAATACCAAACTGGTCTCCCAACTGTCTATGTTTGGAAGAGCAATATTAACACCCCATTTGTGGGCCTGTGTCTGACTGTCATATATCTGCCTGTCCAGATGTCAGTCTGTGATGGTTTGACAGCTAGGCCAACATGTAGCATTATAATAACATTGCAACACAAACCGTCTGAGGACCACAGCAGATGTGGAGATGCAATGATGGACAACCTGCTAAACAGGTACACTCAGAGGTGTGAAGTCCATAACCCTGTGCATGATGTTATGACTTCTACCCTGCTCACACCAGAAATTCATCTGTCCCTCTTTTAGAGAGTCTCCTCTCTTCTCTCCATCTTGCAGAGCGGATTGTTGATGAGGATAATCTCTTCGAACTCCTTTGCCTGTCACTGTGTCATCATAGACAGAGATCATGAAACCTCACACTAACGAATAAAAATAAAATGTAAAAAATTGGCCAAAAAAGCCAACACAACACATTCTGCTAGGCTTATAAATGCCCTAGGGCAGATAGCCTAGTATGAACCTATGAACAAATACATAAGAGCAGCAACTGTCAACAAAGCCTGTGACTGGACTACAGAAGGACAAAGAGACACACATAAGGGGAAGGGGAATCACTGGCCAGACAAATGGAGAATGTGCACACCACAACAGATTGTGCAGTAACATAGGTTCCCTGCAGTGTATGGAGTCAGTAAATGTCACCCACAACTACACAACACACACCCACATATTTGGAGGTTCTCAACAAAAACAAGCCCAAACAAAGGACACTTCAGAGGCAAAAACACATGAAAAGTCCACAAACCTCCACACCACAGACCATGCATAGTCCACACACTAGTGTCTTGCAACCACTAAGGACTTACCATAAACCCAACATATTACTCATAGGAGACTCCATTGTGAGACATACAGATGTGCCTTTCACCAGGCTGAATAAGGAGAAAGTCACGGTTACTTGTTTGTCAGGTGTCAGAATCCACCATATCACACATGCACTCAAGTCTCTCCACAAGAGGTACTGTTATGACTCTGTGCTAGTCCATGTCGGTGTGAACGACTTCAGACACACCTCCCAGGACTATAGGAAGACAGACATGATTGAGCTTGCTGAATATGTGTCCCATGCAGGTATGTCTACTAGGCTTAAACAGCATTCTACCATCAATCACAATGATGCCTCAATACAAACAGAAACTGATTGACATTAACAATTGGCTTACTTTCTGGTGTCATCCTAGGGTGATCTCGTCCCCGACAGCCTGGGAATATATGATCGACAGACCATGCTGCTTTACTAGAAATGGCCCACATCTGTCTTACTTGGCCTTCAGGCTTCTGGAAAAGGCCCTTGCCTCCCCCATAGTGCTTTTTTAGAGAAAGTCATGAGGTTGATACTACCAACATAAAACTCTCAACAAAATACCAATTAAAGGGCATGCCGCTAAATGCTAGGAGTCTAAACATGAAACTGCACTCATTGCAAGCATTCTTAACCATGGAAAATGCTCACGTCTGCAGTCACAAAAACCAAAATAACCAAAAAGCAATGCACTCTTACCTGGTCACTCATCCTATCACACAGCCAGACCCCAAAATGTGGCCAGCAAAGCCAAAGGAGGTGGAGTATAAATATATATTAAACAGACACACACCTCCAGGCTGGTCAAACAGTCTGACACACACGAGACACTCCAGGTGCAGTTAACCATTGAGAAGACCCCTATTTAAATTATACATAGCTACAGACCCACATATTTGACTCAGGATGCCCGCTCTACCTATCTGGACCTCTACAAATCTATCAAGATTCGACCCTTTATCCTGAAGCTGACTGACATAAATTACCCAACCATAGATTGGAAAAACTACTCATGCCAGGAAAGAAATGCACAGAGATTCCCCCATTTCATCAATGCAAGTGCCTTGGGACAGCTACCTGATACCCCCACAAGATGTGATACATATCTTGGACTTGATAGTAACCAACATGATTAACCACTGCAGCACCCCTACGGTATCATCCTCCCTGGGAAGATCAGCCAAGAAAGTGGTCACCTGCAATATCATCATCTCCCCTGACCCCCCCGCTCCTGCTATGTTAAAAAGAAAATTTCTCCAAAGCTGATTACAACCACCTGAGTAATGGTATAAACAGCTGCACAGCCCTCCCTCACTGTAGGAACATGCACCAATGTCCAAATGTACACCAAAGTACCATACAAGCATATATATAGATCATGGAATCAGGAATAACTGACAGGACATCATCCTCCGCAAGGCAGAATAAACCTGTCTGGTGGACATCTGCAATAAATAAACTATATAACAAAAGGAATAAATTGCTATCCAGAACCAAGAAGAAACAGGTGCCCAATTGGAAGCAATCTCTCCTTAGCCTGAACAAGCAAATAAGAGCACCAGATAATCGTCTAAAGGTAACTTCGAGTCCAAATTGCCCACATCTACTAGAGACAATCATAAGGCCTTCTTCATATATGTCCGCAATCTCAAAGGAAGCTCCCAGATCTGTTCAAAACTGGTGGTCAAGGACACCACATACACAAATGCTCTAGATACAGTCAATCTACTGGCTGACAGATTCAGTGGAAACTTCTCCCCTCTGTCCCCCATTAGTAAATCAGGAAATCCTACATGAACACAGGCATGAACTTGCAGCATTATTAGGCACCCTGGTCAACCAAAGTCTGAGTACCAGCTTTGTCCCAGCCGAGTGGAGGACAGCCACTGCCATCCCTTTACACAAAGGTGGAGTGTCCACCGATCCAGGAAATTATAGACACATCAGCCTAACCAAATTAAAAAAACTACTGGCACAAATCCAAAATGCAGATAAAATGAGTTTATTCTCTAGAGCCTTGTTATTACCGAGTTATTACCGATACATAGATGATCTTATTTTTGTCTGTGAAGGTGGACAACAGGAAGTTTTGCACTTTGTTTTAGACTTACAGGATAATACATTTAATTTTCCTTTGATGGAGTGCAGTGTGGAAAGAGTGATATATTTGGATTTAACCCTTGAAGGATTAGATAATGGGAAAGTTTATACTGGAATTCATAGGAAGTTTTTGGATGGGAGTCAATATTTATATGCTACTAGTTGCCCCACACCTTCTTTTGGTACTGCCTTATGGCGAATTTCTAAGACTATCTAGGATATGTAATGATAAACAAGATTTGTTAAATGAAAGAGAGAAATCTGCTATAATGTTTCTAAATAGGGGTTATAAGGTTGAAATAATAACTGAAGCAGTTCAGAAGGTTTTATAATCTGGGGGAAGACAAGAAATAATTAGAGTAGGCAACAGCTACTGGAATGATAGAGAGAACAAATGTATTTTGTTACAACTTATAACATCGAGTGAAAAGATTTATGGGTTGTTGAAATATTATTGGAACTTCCTTTTGGGGGATAGAGATTTATGTAGATTGTTAGATAAACTACCCTGTATGTCATATAAACAAGGCAGAAATCTTAAGATATAGTACATGGCAATTTTGTCTTACCGAATTTTAATATCACCAGTTTACATGTCACTTTTGGAACTTTTTGCTGCAGTAATTGTATTGTTTGTAAACATGTGGTGTGTTCTTTTGAGTTCATTAACAAAATTAGATTTACACCTAAGGGACTGTTCTCTTGTAACAGCAGTGGGGTTATTTATGCTCTGAAATGTCTGTGTAACCTTTGTTATGTAGGTGAAATGAAAAGAGCATTTAAAGCAAGACTGATGGAGCATATTAGAGATATTAAAAATCGGAAAGAAGATAAAATTGTGGCTTCACATTTTAAAGAAAAACACAATAGTGATTTTTTAGTGCTACATGGTAGCATTTTGGAACAAATAAATTTTAAAGGAGAAGATGATAGTTTTCTTAAAGAGCATCTTCTTTGTAAGGAGTCTGTTTTCATTTTAAAGTATACTACCCTAATTCCCACAGGTTTGAACTGTGAGGTAAATTGAGGTATTTTATTTAATTGAATAATGGATTAATAGCTTTATTAAGGTTGTATAAAAGGAATTGGATTTGTGATGGATCTTATTACTCCCTGAAGGTCTTTGACCAAGGCGCTAGAGAATAAACACATTTTATCTGCATTTTGGATTTGCAACAGTGGTCTATTTTTATTTGGTTTGGAGAGTGTGGTTTCTGATTTGTGACATCAGCCTAACTAGCCTGATCTGTAAGGCCATACAACGGATTATCATGGACCTCAGTAACAGGGACATTGGCAAACTTCAAATACTCGACCACACATAGTTTGACCTTGTCAAGGGGAGGTATGTCTTTTAAATCTGCTACACGTCTTTGAGACAGCCACAAAGGCCATGGACAAGGGAAAGGCAGTGCACACCACCCACCTTGACTTGGCCAAAGCCTTTGGCACTATTCCCCACTTGGTTATAGTAGATAAACTCTGTCAACTAGGCATCAATCCATATGTTACCATATGGGTAGCAAACTGACTTACCGATAAAATCCACCTATCATAAGAGGGGTAGCCAACTCAAGCAGTACACCCCTAATGAGTGGCGTACCCCAGGGATCGGTCTTGGGGCCTCGATTATATGGGCTATACTTCTCTGAGGTGCAGGCCAAAACCAGTGGCCTACTGCTGACCAAGGTTGCAGATAACTGCAAAATGGCCACAGTCATCAATTCCTCAAGTGATGTGGACGTCCTCCAAGAGGGTCTCACACAAACAAATGACTGTTGCCAGAAACATGGCTTCAAGCTGAATGCCAGAAAATGTATCATCATCCCTTTTGGGGAGAGTGATGTCCCCACATATTATCACATTAACAACAATGTCCTACATACACAATCAGTAGTGAGGGATTTGGCCACCCAGGTTGATAGCAACCTGACTTCTGACCACCATGTTGCTACCATTGTACAGAAAGCTTTCTACATGGCCCACCTCATAAGTAAGGGTATCTCATCCAGGGACAAAGAGGCCAGAAGATCCATGTATTCTACCCTTGTAAGGGCAATTATTATGTACAATGCCACCTTTGGCATGTACCTCACAAAGCACATGCAGCACCTGCCCTACACAGATAGGCTAAAAGCACTCTCCCTCTACTCAGTTCCATACAGACTCCTCAGAGCTGACCTCTGTCTGGTATACAAAGCAATCCAGACCCTGCCTTGATGGCACTGCTGCACTCGAGCAACCTGTAGGCACAGCATCAACCTGGTCTGTGGTATCAACAGGACTTGTTGGCATGACAGATATGTGCCCCACAAACTCCCCCATCTGTGGAATATACTCCGTGTCCACATCAAGCAGAATACCTCGATAGCCCTTTTGAAGTGCACCCTGGATAACTGGATGAGAAACAGAAAAAACACTCCTGGGATTCCACCTGTGTCCCCGCTGGACAGGGACTCTGGGTGCTGACATGTCTAAACATGGGCTACTCTCTTGTCTGCTAGGGTTATACGGGCCTCAGGGCCAATAGTCTAGTAACCTCTTATGAACCTATAAACAAATGTCTATCAGCGGTTCACCACATTACTGTATACTGCTCTGCCATTGACACACCAGGAAATCACAATGCTATGTAGAATATATCACACATATTATGGAAGTCTGTCATGATTTCCCAACAGTTTGCCAGAAAACCACAATGTTATGACAAACTGAAAGAAAATATGTGTCAAACATCAGGACAATCTGCACGCATAAGCAGAGGTCCTAGGTATGGCCATCATCTGTACCACCCTGCAGGTTGCAGTCCATGTTTGGCAAGGTGTGACCTGTGACAACAACTGAAACAATAAAGAGGTACCGAGAGTGTAGGACAACAAACATTTCATACAGTTGTCTACTGATTGCATAGAGCATAAAACAGTTATTGCACATCAGAAGTGCCTTAATGTTATGACAAATAGTGTAAGCTAAGGTAATGTCACACAAATAAGGTGTCATAGTACCAAACCAAAGGAAGTCCTGTGTGTTGCACTTGCCATGGGTATGGTATGTCCTGCCAGCTGTCATGTTACTACAAGATTTGTCCCACAGTCCACATTTGATAAGGTGGCAACCACAATCTGTGTCACCTATGTGTATGTAATATGTAGACATGTGAAGGCCCTGTGACTACCTGCTGCCCCCAATAATCCACATATATATAGGCATGATAGCTAACTGCCGCCACCCACATATGTAGGTACAGCCTAAGGCTGTGTCAACTATATGTATTGTGCAGTCTGTCATTGAGCCACAAATTGCTGTTAACACACTGCAATGGGCCATACAGTGGGTATGGAATGGTGGCAAGGTCCTGGCTTCAAGCTGAATGCAAACAAAGGTGCCAGCATGCCATATGGCAAGGACATGTCCCCAGTATTTCCCACATCAGCACCAACCCCATAAACACACAGACTGCAATGACAGACCTGGGAACTCAGAATGGCAACAAAGTTGCATGCAGGCAACAAGTAGTGGCACTGGTCAGGAATTGCTTCATAGGATCCTAGGAGGTTACTAGGCTAATGGCCCTAGGGCCCTTACAAGCCAAGCCAAGAGTTTATCCCCCAAAATAAATTTCAGTCAGCACCTGTCCCCCTGTCAATGAGGGACACAGGTGGAACCCCTGGGACAAATTTGTGGTTTCCCATCCACTTATCAAAGTTGCACTTGAAAAGGGTCAGCAAGGTGCTCTGTCTGACGTGTAAGTCTATTCCAGAGATGGGGCAGCCTCTGGGAGACAAACCTTTCCCTCCAGCAGGTTATGTTAATGTCACATATTAGGTTCAGGCCTTCTGAGTGGGTAGTGCGTGAGGAGTTAGACATACAGATATGGAGCATCTCTAGTAGGGCAGGGTCTGAGATTGCCTTGTAGGCAAGACACAGATCACCCCTGAGCAATCTGTATGATACTGAGTACAGTGATAGTGATTTGAGCCTGTCCACATAGGACAGGTGTTGGAGGCCATGGATTCTCTTTGTGAGGTATTTCAGTGCCCTTTCCAGTTGGTGCAGATGTTTGGAGAGGTACATCCCAAACAAGGCGTTATACTCAATTACTGGTCTAATGGGGGAGGATTACAGAGAGGTAATAAACTCTTTTTTCTGGATGCAATCCCTTTACTGATGAGATAAACCAAGTAAAATGCTTTTCTGACCACTGCCACTACATGATGGTCGAATGTGAGGTCATTATCAACCTGGGTGCCCAGGTTTCTCACCACAGGTTGTGTGCTTAGGAGGTTGCCGTTGATGTGGTAATCAGTAGGGGCCATGTTTTTTGCCAAATGGTATGATGATGCATTTTTTGGCATTTAGCTTGAGGCCATGACTTTGGCACCAGTCATTAGTTGCTGTGAGACCCTCTTACAGTATGTTAACATCGTTTGGGGAGTCAATGACACCACCCAACTTACAGTCATCAGCAAACGTGGTCAGCCACTGGCCTTACATCTTTGCCTGTACCTCCAGGAAATAGATGCCAAACAGTAGGGGTCCCAGGACAGATCTCTGGTGAACTCCACTATTGACATATCTGCTATCGGAGGTGGGGGTGCCTGCTTTGGCTTTGAGGGTCCTGTTGGTGATCAGTTGGCCATGTACCTGATGAGATAGGGATTTACACCAAGTTGTGTTAGCTTTTTGATGCTGTCTGACTGGGGGATTGTGTCAAAGGCCTTACCCAAGCCAAGGTAAGCTGTATGTACTGACTTTCCCTCATCCGGGGCCTTGGTCACAGTCTCAAAAAAGTCGACCAGGTTCAACAAGCAAGATCTGCCCTTGACAAATCTGAACTGGGTGGACTCAAGTGCTTGGAGATTGCCTATGTCCTTGTTTATGAGATCCATAATAATATGTTCCATGGCTTTACAGATAAGACTTGTCAAGCTCATGGGGTGATAGTTTCTCCACTCTGCTGGAATGAGACCAGTGTGGTTGAATAGGCTGTTCAATGGCGAAGCCAGTTCTTCCTGGAGATGGTGCAAAATACATCCTGGGATACTATCAAGTCCCATGGAAGCTGTGTTTTTTGCCTTGGATAGGGCCTCTACCACTTGATCTATGGATCTATGGAGATGTGAGGTATGGGACAAGTATTGGGGATGTCAAAAGCTTCTGTGGGGGGACAGGGGGTGACGTTTGTGCTGAACGCATCTGCTAGCAGGTTGGCTAAGTCAACAGGATCAGTGTATGAGATACTGTTAAGGACTAATTCAGAACAAACCTAGGCTTTGCCACAGGTTCCTGATATAACTGAATAAGACCCTATGTGGTTCATCACATAGGTAAAGGGACCTCATCCAGACAAAAGGTGGACATTACCTCTGAATAGTCCTCAGTCAGTACAATAATACATTAGCAGCATGGTCAGTCTGCTATGTACCTATGCAGACATCTGTAGAAACTGTAAAAGCTATGTTAACACCCACAAAGGTCAGCTATGGCCCTCAACACCTGTTCCACACAGACAGCCTGTAATCAGTACTGTCCCACTGGTTACTGGTCAGGTTGTCCACAGGTGTCTGTGGCACACCAAGATGACAATGTTGTGCTATGCCATTCAACAGCTGCCTATGTATGACAGTATAACTGGCACAAGAGGCCTGACTAACATATGAGATAGAAGAAACACATGCTGGAGAGTCAGGTTTGGCTACCAGAGGCTACTCTGTGTCAGGACTACACTCCCCAAACATGTCAAACACAGTACCATGCATACCCTCATCAACTGCATCAAGGTTGAGTGGATGGGAAAAAATACATCTGCCCTAGGGCTCAACCTGTATCCAGCAATGGCAGGGGCAACATATGCTGACTGATGATTGTGTTAGGGATAAAGTAATGACTATGCTTGTGAGGGACCCAGGGCCAGTACTCTAGTAACCTCCTCTGTATCTATGAACCTGGGGTCCTACAGAACACCCAGGTGACATGTATGAAGGCTAGCTGACTGTGTCAAGGGGTATGCATGCAAGGTTACACTGTCTGCCCCCATTGTCCCTCACACACTGTTGCATGCATATGCACCTAGATAAACATGTACATATACAGCTGTACCTTGGCGATGAATAGGTCACTGTATTTCCACTCCACCATACTCAGCTTTGGTAATGTTAGCAGCTCCCCAGCCTGTACACATACCGACACCTGGAACAGATACAAAATAAGGTATGTGAGACAACAGTCAGTCAGCAGTACTAACAGTAATAATGCTGCTAGCAGACAGCACCTTACACAGCATAACATTACTGCACTACACACTGGCATTACCTGTACTATATTCACCCTGTGCATCAGACACATATTAGCATGTCCTTGCATCAATGGTATGGATAACAGGAATGTGGCATAGGTGTCATCACATGCACATGGTGTGGTGTGGGGGTTGCTAAAGGCCAAGGCTGGGACACACAGTTGACATCATGTGTGTGTACTATATTCACCCTGTGCATCAGACACATATTAGTATGTCCTTGCATCAATGGTATGGATAACAGGGATGTGGCACAGGTGTCATCACATGCACAGGGTGTGGTGTGGGGGTTGCCAAAGGCCAAGGCTGGGCCACACAGTTGACATCATGTGTGTGTGCATCTGGAGGAGTGGTGTTCAACTGGGCCATGGAGAGGACCTGTGTGTGTCTGGTGGTGACCTGCATGTGATAGTGATGTGTGAGTGTGTGTATGCACACAGTCAAGCCATGTGCTAGCCCTACATGGGGTTATGTTGGACAGCCATGGACCATACATGGCAAGATGTACAGTTCACCATCTCCAGCCATGGACATGGGAACTGGTTCTGCCAGGAGTGTCAGTGGCACCACCAGGCCCAAGATGTGGTACTATTAACTTATGGTGACTGCTGTCTAATGGATCTGTGTCCCTCACGGGACCAGCCAGGACCATGTGCCCATGGCCTGCTATGTTGTGGTGTGGACAGCACTCTCCCTTTGGTAGTGCTGGTGGTACTGCCACTATGGTAGTGTGAATGTGCATGGCCATGTGGGCTCTCATCTGATGTTGTTGCTGACCTACATCCACGTGTCCAATGCCCTACTCCCACCACATGCTCAAGCACAGACATTGCATAGTTGAGCACTGATGATGTCTCACCCCACCGTCTATCCACAACATCAGCAAACTGACGTACAGCATCACCAATGCCACGGAGGTCATCACGCATAGCAGGAAGTGTTGCATCCATGACCCTGAGCATCCATCTGGTGTACCATTCACAACGTGCCTGTGCCTCTGTGATGGACTGAAACATGCATTGGGTGACACTTGCTGTGACACCTCTGACAGGGGCTGGATGGGCAGTAGTCCTCCTTCGAGCACCCCTGTCAATCTGCCTGTGTGGGACCTCGACAGATCTCTGGCTATGGCTATTGTTGACAGTCACAGATGCCATAGTCACCACACTAGCCTGTTTGATGCCACCACCCTCTGACTGTCCAATATCTGTGGCTGCTGGGGACTGGGTAAGTGTTGGCATACTGACTGTGTATGGGGACATTGTGACTGGAAGTAGGATGTCGACCAATGGTACAGATTCAGCTCCTAACAACCCCACCTGTGCCTCATTATGACCACCATCATCATCAGAGTCCAATGAGACACTGACATCAGGTTGGGAGGGGTGAGACCCCAACCCCCATGTTCACTTGTGAGGGGAAGACAACAAATGTAAATTACTACCTGCACTATGATGTTTGCTGATACACACACACATACACACACACACACACACACACACACACACACACACACACACACACACACACACACACACACACACACACACACACACACACACACAAACATACAGGTGAGGTGGCACAAAGGCATTATACAGACCACACTTTCTGAAGGATGACATGCATGACACACAATCAGACCACAACAGACACACTGTGCACAGGCCCTCAACAACATGCAGTGCAGCTACGTCCAGTTAATGTTGCTACTACTATACACCTGTGAGATACATGAGGAGTGGGAGTATGTGATGCACCTTCACTTAATACACAGTGCACCTGTGTACACAATACTAATGTATCCCTGTATAGCACAGTGGCTATACCTATACAAACATACATGCCAATATTTTACACCTGAGAATAAGCTCCTGTGATGACCAATGGGATGTATCACAGTTAATCCCACCACAAGTGAACAGGCACATATTGCAATATGGCTAAGCGTAACAGTTGTGTGCATGGAAAACTGGCTGCCCTTAATATGCCTATGGTATTGGTGAGCCACAACAAGACAGTTCCACACTCACCGGCTTCAGGTAGCTGTTTCCCAGCCACACAAGAGTGACCTATGTAGATTTGGGGGAGAGGTATTGTCAGCACACACACATGTGGCATTAGTGCAGGATAATATGTGCATTCCTGAACATGTACACTACAAGCTGTGATACTACCCAATTAACTGACATTCACAATAGGTGTGCACTTGTGTGCATTACAGGGTCTAAGTTAGCAAATCGAAAAACCCTTTAACTGAATACCTAAACATCGACACCTATAATGCGAACTGCAAAAATCCCGAATGCACTAAACAGTGAAAAATAAAACAACGAACTGTCATAGTCAGCCAACCTCACCACCTCCTACATACTACCTACCCAAACAAAATAAATAAACCACATACATACACTAACCAAACCCTACTTCTAACCTAAAGTAAAGCACCAAAACCCTACTTCTAACCCTACACTAAACCCCACAAACTCAACTAACTATGCACTATCCTTAATCCCTCCCTAACCCTAAGGTCCGTAACTACCGCACAAGTCCCCTACAGACATACACCCAAAAAAATAAATGCACATACATATAACAAAACCCTATTTCCAACAGTACACTAAACCCCACATACACAACTATCTATGCACTATCCTTAACCCCTCCCTAACCCTAAGGTCCATAACTACTGCACACTTCCTCTACAGACATACACCCAAAACAAATAAATAATACATATACATACAGCTAAATAAAACCTTACTTCTAACACTACACTAAATCTTACATACATTATCTATCTATTAACTTACCTTAACCCACATCCTAACCCTAAAGTCCTATCTATCACACACTTACCTTACAGAGCTATATCGCAGACAGGCCAACCACTGCACTTCGACATTTCCATTTTTGCTGTTTTGGACGTTCGGTGTTTCCGTATTTCACGCAATATGTGTCGCTCTTTCCGTATTTGCGATTATGGTCTTTCACTCTGCTAATAGGAACTCTGCATTACAAACTCCTCCCATAAATGCAGTTTGACCTGACATATGCATCCAGGTATGCTGCCACTATGAATGCTACAATACTGGAGTGATGTCCACTGGAGCCTTACCTGGATGCTCCTCAGCTGTTGATTCTGTATCACCCACCTCCACGACATATGTTGTGATTGTTTCCTGGGATGCTGTGACTACACCAAGGTTTGCGAAGAGCTCCTTTGTGGCTGTGAGTGGTGCTTGCATAGCAGGCCCTCCACCTGTGCCAGCATGGTCCCTGGCCACAGCTGCAGCCCTTTGCTGTGCATTGTGGATGAGGTCTGTGGCTTGGTGTCAGACATGTTCATAGGTCCTGTTGTGGTGGCCCACATTGTTGACAGTCACAACCAGTTGCGCCCATAGGGCAGTGTGTTCCTGCAAGTTTTACCGGCTCCTTCCCAACAGTACCCTGTGATGGAGTTTGAGGGCATCAATGATTGCTGCAGTCTCAACTTCTGAGAAGGGCGGTTGCCATCTGTGGTACATCCCACCTGAAAGACATGAACAGGGAACACATCACAGGACCACGTACACTAACCACCATTATGTATAGACCCCGCACATCCACTTTTGCTAGTACTATCCACTGCTAACATCCACATCATACCCCTGCCATCTATCAACACAGTATGTGTGTGGGTATTGTCAACATACTGGCATTACAGCACTCCTGATCCTGATGTTTCATGTTACCCACAATGAGGACCATTAATGTGCATAATCCTTCATTCATCATTCACATCAGACAGCACATGCAGCAGCTGGGGACATCACAGGGGTTCCCCACCAGGGAATACCAGGCCATCAAACTAAACATCTACCATACACCTATAGGCCTACCCTCTACCTGGTGTCATACATACTCCTCAGGAGTGACTTCACTGTGGCATGCAAGGCAATCACAGACTCCACATTGCTGGCACTGCTGCATGAGTGCAAACCATGCTCCACTGTGTTAACACATGCACACACACACACACCCTCAACCTGTTGTGTGACCTGGACTGGCCTTGTAGGAATCTCACATGTGTGTCATACACAAGCACCCTTCGGTGGAATGGGCACCCTGTCCACATCAGGCAGGGTAGTTACGTAAACCTTTGCAGGCGTAACCTGGTCAACTGGATGGTTAACAGCACATACACCCCTGGGATACCACCTGTGTCCTTGTTGGACAGGGACATCAGCTGCTGCCTTGCATACACACGGGCTAACATGTGGCCTAGGCATATGTCTGCTCAGGGTCCATAGCCTAGTAACCTGAGATGGTACCAGGACTACCAGAAAGGGCCTGACTGCTGTCACAGACTGTGTTGTTATGTGTCCATACACATCACTGCCATCAACTGCTGGGTGTCCCCTATGGGCAATGTTACAGTACCATGTGATCCAGGCTACATCTGACAAATAGGTGAGTGCTACTACAGGTGCATGTGGACATTACAGGAACATCTGAGGTACACAATAACAGGGAGCAGTGCATATGTGGTGTATGCGGACCTCCTCATAGGTGTCTGACATCTGCTGTACCCAGATGTTTGCAGAATGGTTGACATGTGCCTGATAGATGTAGACCCCCCGCCAGACAAATGTGCATTTCCACACACCAGTTGGACAATACATGATGGTTGTCCACAGAGTTTGGGGAATGTGTCTGCGACATGCTAATCCCATGGGGACACACTAATGGCACATGGATATCTGTTACTGTATCCATTCCCTTACATTGTATGCTCAGTATGTATGCACTGCTGCTGAGGCAGAGCCAGCATCTCCCCACTACTACTACCTATAACCTGCTGTCCTGCTGCAGGGGCCCACCAGGTATGCTAGCCACAGGTGTCAGGCAATCAGATACAGATGTGGAGTACATAGTGACCTAGCCAGAGTACATCAGGAATGGTCAGGGAGACATGGAAAATCTGTGAAATAATCCTGTATGAAACTGGAAGACTTAGAGGAGCTCAATGACAGTGCATGATGTAATTTGCCAGCTGTATCCACCGGTATGTACTGTCAGTGTGACACCCCTGCACTGGCCCAGTAATCAAGGAGCCTCAATCCTCACCACTAGCACCAGTAAAGGATGTATACAATGGGAGGATGACAAGTAGCCACACAGTAAGGCACATTTACCCTTCAGAGCACACAGAGATCACAGTCAGTCTGGGCCTGGTTTCTCCCTATCTTTCCAGATCCACAATAAGACTACCCACTGGCACAGCTATACAGTTAACATCTCAGCCAAGCGGTCAAGCCAAAACATCCATCACTCTCTCTGCCCGACCAGGGCTTTGTGTCCCTGCTCAAGTAGCTGACACACACATACACACTTTGGATTTGATTTATAAATCATGCACACACACACACACACTCCTGGGAAAGGCTGGCACAGGTTTACTAGCTATGGCCCTTCTGCCCACACTAAAAGGTAGTTATGACTGCCACAATCCAGCTCTTTATCAGCTACTGTAAGGCCCTTACCAAAGAGTGATGAATCCTACTGTGTGATGTGCCTATTATCCAAATGGTTAGTGTGATGAAGAGCAAGGCTATTGCAGTGGGCTATACAGTGTCACCAAATAGATATGCAAGTACTCTAACAGCTTACTTATCTCTAAATAGACCAGCCACAATTTACAGGTTTAACTATATTTAATAATAACTAATAAAGGGGCAAGACAATACTCAATCAATAAAGTAACTACAGAGTTCAGAATCACAGGAAATATTTTAGATGACATTGCATGACAGTCTCAAATAAATACAGAAACCATCGAAAGTGATCTTTACTATATTCCCATATATGTACACTAAATCACTTTTTCCTATTTCCTTACTATTAGCAAGGCAAATGCAGATGGGTGGATGTCGTCAGACACAAAGACACATAAAAACTGCAAAGAGCTTTCTCTAAGACATGTCTGGAGTTAATAATAAACATTACTGCTGGGTTAGCTCAGATTACATCACTCTTTGTCAGCTGCCTTCAGTTCCCAGGCTAACAGCAAGTAACATACATTTACACATCTCTGCATCAAAAGTACACAACTCTCATATGTTTGTGTAGAAGTGGAATTTATAACACAATTGAACACTCTCACATTTTCAAAATAGTAATTATTTATGTTTCAAGGCAATACAAGAACCTGTAGCTGTAGACATTTATGTCTGCTTGCTGCACTGAAACTGAGATAACACATTCATAAAACAACTACAGCTTATTCTCTTGACATTTTGCAAGTTATCTCTGTATATTCAAGACTTCCACCTTCTACTATTAATACATACATTTACACAGGTAATAATGTATATACATTTCTGTTCTTCTCAAGTACAGTACACTGTGGTTACATTCTTGAAGCTCAGTCATACATCTCAACCTCTTAGAGCAAGACGTGGACAAAAGCACAAATAAAGGTGTGACAAAGGGCCAGAAATAGTGGCACTTTTTAAATATTGCTGTTACAAACTTGGACATCTGATAGACTAACAGGTTTTGCATTCGCATGACTTTCCTGAAGGATATGACATTGGACATTCAAATGTGTGCTATTATTTTATGACTTCAGTCTTTAATGATTTGCCAGCAATTTGCCAGGAAAAACACAAATGTCTGAGAAACTGACTAAAGATATGAGGCAAACGTGCACATTCTGCAAAAATCTGGAGGGTAGAAAAGACAGGAGCTCAGTACATAACATACAGTTCAATATACACACTTCTGCACCAGTAGTTTAATATCCACATAACATATATTCGCTTAGATTTGTAACAGATGAGTCACACTCATTTTCACCAATGACATATCATTATTTAGAAAATACCAGTTAGCTGGGATGCCAGTGTCACCACTGTTTAAATTCCTATTTCCCATAACTGCATCCCCCCTTCTGCATTCCATTACAGGCTTAATTGTATGACACACCTGTTACGGTGCTGTAGTCAGAAGAAATCCGCAGCGTAGTAAAAAATCGTAGTCTGTCTTCATGAAGAATTGTCAGACCTGTTTACCATAGGCAGCAACTTGCCTTTTGTAGGTAATGCTCATGAACAGGTAATGGCCTATGCACCAATCTGGTGCTCCCATTGCTAATTGCATCCAGTACAGCTGGGTTGCCTTTCCATTAGCCAATGGCATGTCAACACATTGCTATAATTAAGGCCTTCATGTGGGCCTTGGCCCTTTTCCTGGCCTGTGAGGAGGACATTATCGAGGTGTGGGAGTTACAGCTTCAGAGAGGGTAGGTGGAAATGCTGTCCAATGTTTAGATGGATGTGTTATATTCACAGTTTTGCATGCTATGTCTGGCCATTGTTAATAGACTTTCATATTCTGTAGCAGTGTAACGTGTAAATGTGTGTTGGAGTGAGTGAGGAGACAGGCAGATGTGAGTGTCATACATCCTTTTCTATCTGACTGTGCATGTTGCTACAGTTGATGCTGGTCTATCAGCTGGGTATGTTTGTAGGGAGATACAGTGACATATGTCCCTTAAAACCTCAACATCCCCCTCCCAAATCTTTATGTTTGGCTGTTGTGGGGATGCCCTGCTCTAGGTGTTTGTGAGCAAGGTCAGGTCTGTAGCAGGTAGCTGGATATACTGGATATACTGCTGCATGTGTAGCAGGCCACAGCTGCTGCACTCTGGCCAGGAGTCAGACTAAGGATTGTGAAGACATATGGGGAGAGCAAGTTGTTACTGTCAGTGAGGGAGCGGTGTCAGCTGTTGTGTCTCAGCATGTCCTGGTTGAGGGTACCCACAATAGTCCAGGTGAGTCATGTGCCTGTGGTGCATATGTTACATAATAGTGCCATCCAGAGAGTGGTAGTCAACATTTACTACACATATTCATAATTGTGAGATATGTCCTACCCTGCAGGACTTTAAAGTGCTACTGTGGGTGACAGTGACTGCAGTAGAAGCAGCCAGTTTTGCAGGACATTACAGGGTGCAATTATTCCTAGGTAGTATTGAGATGCCTGTAGTTATCATGCCACAGACTGGGCTGTGTGCCAGGACTGTGGGTGTCTAGATGAGACAGATGCTAGAAATGTTACAGACAGAGCTACCGAGCCATTAATCTGGCATGTGTATTTGTAAGACATATGTGCATGCATATGCTGTATAACACAGGAATTGCATCCACATGTGTGTTCCAATGGGTATGATGTTGACACAGAGTTGTCTGTCATGGTTTTGTAACCTGAATCTGCACTGCCTTGCCAGTATGTGGGCACAGGGTAGGTTTTATGACAACTCTGCCATAAATAGGGGGCACGACTGTGGATATTCAGCAACAGTCTGTGCAGTTGTCAGCTCTACCTGATATTGTAGGCCTCCTGTACATCCAGCAACATTTATTTGTCTGTGTACTGGTTCTGTGTCTGCATCAGAGGCCCAAGTACAGTGTGATGTGGGCCACTATATATAGGAGTACTGTGCGACAGGCAATTAGGATATGTTTGTAAAACCTGTTGTTATACTCTGGAGGTCATTTGGCATACTGGTATGTTCCTCTGACTGTAGTTCAGAGGGTTCTGGGTTCAAACATTGGCAGTGATGTCTTTCTTCCCTAATGTCACATCCCTGTAGTGCCTGATATCTTTACAAAAGCATCAGTAATTCCCTAGAGCTGTTTGGTGTAGTGGTGTGTTGCTGTGACTCTAGTTCGGAAGGTCCTAGGTTCAATAATCTGTATGTTTGTCTTTTTTTCCTGTTACATGACTGTTATTCATGATATCTTTACAAAAGCATTGCTAATTCTCCAGAGCTGGCTTGGCTTAGTGGTGCTGGTTTGGCTTAGTGGTGCATTGCTCTAACTCTAGTGCCTAAGGTCCTGGGCTTGAGTATTGGCTGTGATGACCCTGCACACCATATCTCAAACCTGGTGTCGGGTGACAGGGTCCTCTCTGTGCCAGCTCCCAAGGGGAGGTGACGAGCCCCATCCCCTGAAGTGGTTCCACCTGAAGGTGGTGCAGGGCCAGCAGGGGAGGCAGCCCAAGGTTGGGTCCCAGACTTGCTGGGTCCTGGTGCTGTGGCCAGATGAGGTGGGACAGGCGGATCCACTGGGATCTGCCTTCCCAAACATGCTATGGTGTTGAGGTTTGACAAAATATTTTGGTTAGTCATTTACAAAACATTTCAACATTAGTTATAACAGCATGCATGAGTGTTCCAATTAACCCAGAACAATAGAATTGAAAAAAATGTCATGGCAAACAGAACACATGCATAAATGGAATAACAGTCAGTATTGTAACAGCATGCCAGTTACATTTACGGCCACCACCAATGCAATTTGAACAAGGTTTGTTAACATGCAACCATTTAAATATATGATCAATAATAGAACACAAGTCCCAACATTAGGTTTTGAGAACAGCATACTTGTAGTATATGAATAATAATTATTGATGCAGATAAGGGGTGGGGGAGAGAAAAACAGTCTATTAACAATTGTATAGGTTTATATTTTTCACAACAGTACTGCTCAATACTGTACAGGTCTGCCATCACTTTACATCTATCTGAGGCCTATAGCTACTGTAGCACATAAAGACCTGTTAATCTGTTGACTAGGAATGCTATGGGGCAAGCTGTGGCAACTCTAGGTACATGAGTAGAGAGGACTCATACATGCCATGGTTACATATATGACTAACAAGGTGTACCCTGCACTGATGCTGTGTGAGTGTGCTAATGGCATACTTCTACTGGATTTTTATCTGTGTGCAAGGTTATTGGTAAAAGTGATCACTAGCCATGACAGTGTGACACTTGAAAGACATGTACTGGGAAGAGTGCATAGTGTATATAGCTATCCTGCTGTCATTTGTGGGCATGGGGCTAGGCACTGGAACATTTGTACACAGTCTATTACTATACCCGTCATACAGCTAATACAAACATTTCTTTACCTGTCAGCCCTGTGGAGAAAATATATGTTAACACTACCTGAATGTTTCTGTAAATAGTCAGGATTACATGTGTGTAACTATAAACACATATTAGTACCAGTCCATAGATTCAAACCACGGTCTGTGTGCAAAACTAAACAACATATCCATTTCTTATCACACTGAGCTACTGGGCCACTGCTGTCTGCTGTTTCACTGATTTGTGCCTAAAACTCACTTGGTTACACACTCTGACCTTGTAATATACGTGGAGTGTCAAAGAAGACTGTAGTATCAGTTGAACATACATACTTAAGATTCATGCATGATAGATAGTTAGTGTACTGTGTATTAATACTTTGAATGAAGGTGTACACATTTAAGCCCAAGTGGATGATATTATGTGTGATCTGTACAGACCACAACAGGCTGCTGGGTTGCATCCCTAACCCATACACATCTGCACATGATTAAATATTTGCAGTCTCCACCTATTACAGTTTCATACTTGTCTGCATCAGCATATCTACATTCAGAAATACACGTAGCTGAAATGCAAAGGTTAACACAAGACAGTGCTGCAGGGAACACACTATAATACATTACACATTATTATTCAAGGTTCGGATCTTAGTGCAGAACATATATCACTTTTCATTGTATCTTGTTTTACAGCTCCACATCTACAGTTGTCATAACAGATGCCTAGCAGACACACTGCACTGGATTCATGCTCTCATAGCCATATTTGCTGTGTAGCACCTGTACACTTGTATTTCTTCAACAACAGACCAGATTAAACACAACCGTTTTTTTGGAATAAACTTTATTGTGGGCAACATGACACAGTGGTTTATTAAATTTTAACTTCTACATTCAGTTGTACTACATATCCTGTAGATGAAGAATGTATGTCAGTTATTACTTTCACAGTAGCAAGCACAGTATAACATATTAACAGATTAATTTCTCTACAGTATTACTACAGTATTGGCTTCCTTTCATAAATAGTAGCTTGTTTTCTGCCTTCATCTGTATTACACAGTACCTGGCATTAGTTACTTATATGAATGTTGGTCTAACAACACATTTATTCACTGCACTCAGAACACACTATACCTAATGGCAGTAAACAATTACACTTTCTTATTTATTGGATTATATATATATATTGCAAGATATATCTGTACTCACCACACTGTCAACGCAGCCTCGCCAGTCATCCTCCATGAGCCTCCATATTACGAGCCTTCTCCTCTGCAGCTGTGGGGAGAAAACACACCATTATGCATACCTGTCTATCAGATATTCATACTATAATTTGATAAATCATCAGTTGTTATACTTACAAACTTCTGAGGCAATCCTGTCCCGAGCATCTTGGATCTATTGGGCCAAGAGAACTCCCTTTCTCTGTTTCAGGTCATGATGATGATGATGTACCTACTCACCAGTGTGGGGGATGCCAGTGGCATTGGTGAACTCAAATCCCAGATGGTCCCAGGCCTCAGACTTGTATTCTGAGCCCTGGTACTGGCCCCGCAGCAGCCTGATGTCATGGTTCTTTACAAGGAGCCTAGCCATAACCCTGGACTCCAACATGCCCCACTGGTGCACCCGAAAGTGCACTCCTTCACCAGCACATTCCACAGCTCCTACAGGAATCAAACTTTAACAGGTTCTGCCTTTATTCCCACCTGTGTGGTTTAAATAAGGCCATATTCCCACCCTTTGCCATCATAGGACCATTTTCAAAAATGCTGAGCAAAGCTCAGCAGTGCACAAACCCACTAAGCTGAGTTGAGCAGTGCTTAAAGTGGCAGATGCTAATCAGTGCTTAGCAGTGTGCAAATCTGCTTAGCTGAGCTGAATACTGCTTAGAATGGGACTTCTTAGCAATGCTCAAACCAGCTAAGCATTGCTAAGTATGGCTCAGACAGGTCCTGTTTAAGCAGTGATTAGCTTGGCTTAGCAGTGCTTAGCAAAACTGAGCTAAGGGCAAACAAAAGTTTTCATTTATAAAAAATTAGAATTGGATAGTAATTACTCATTATTGATACATTATTATTATGTGCATGTATTTTACTTTACATGACCTCCCCTATGTGCTTTCATTACATTACCTTGGGGTGTGACTGCACTGTATGAGACACGTGTTTAAATGGGGGTTTTCACCTCAAATCTCCACTGATGCTGGGATTTTGGACCAGCTACACTACCCTGGTTAACAAATATTAATTACTACATCATTAAATAAAATAAAAGCTGAATGGCATGTCTTGGTATTCGAACCGTGCACCTACTGCACATGAAGCAGTGACTAACTAACCTGGCTTTGAAAATTTCAACTATACATTTCTGTATAGCTCTTCATTACATTTAAGCACTACTGAACCAAGTGCAGTGCCACGCAAACCCACTCAGCTATGCTTAAACTTTAAAGAAAAAGAAATACAAAAAAGACACATTAATTTAAAATTAAACTATTGTACTTCACATTATTAAATAAATTTCCGAGGACACTTTCTTTCTTGTTTTAGTGCAGTACAGCACTGTTACAATGCAGGGGGTGTATTATAGATACTGAAACACACCCCCTACATGATGTCACTTCAGTTCCTCATTTAATCCTCTTAACTGTACAGATATTTGCATGATGTCCTGATTTTTGCCTCATATTTTGGTCCATTTGTCATGGAATTGTGTTTCTCTGGCAAATCAGTGTCAAATCATTAATAACTGAAGTTACAAAATAATGACAGACATTTGAGTTTCAGATGTCATACTCTTCAGAAAATCCATGCTAATACAAAACCTGTCATTCTATCAACTTTCTAAGTTTGTAAGAGTAATATTTAAAAACTGTTCCTATTCTTGCACTTTTGTTCCACTTTTAATAATGCCTTTGTCTAGATTTCTTGTTCTAAGAGGTTGGGAGGTTTGACACTTTCTATATTGTAAAGTGCCGTATGGCACTTTCACAATGCAGGGGGTGTGCTACAGTACCTTTAACACACCCCGTACATGACATTCACTTCCCATTCATGATTTAAGTGTCTGAGGACACTTTCTTTCTTGTAAAGTGCTGTATGGCACTTTCATAATGCAGGGGGTGTGTTACAGTACCTGTCACACACCCCTTGCATTACATTCACTTCACATTCATCATTTCAGTGTCCATGGACATTGTTTTCTATTGTAAAGTACCGTATGGCACTTTGTCAGTGCAGGGGGCTTGTTACAGATCTGCGAGCACTACTGTAACATGCCCCCTGCACTGATTCAGTATCTATGTACACAGCTCTGTCTCAGTAGTGCGCCTTCTTTAATATGCAAGGCGCACTACCGAGAGGGAGATGCAGACATGGACACCATTCACTCCATGTAGGAATAACGCTATTCCTACATGCAGTTTATTAAATCTGGGGATACACTTTTTTTGTTAAAGGATAGAGTTAAAATGTTTTACCATGCAATAATTTTTTACTTCTTCCACCATTATTTCCCACATTACATTTTTATACTCCCCAAATTTCACTCCTAATTCACTTATTTCCTTCCTAGTATAATATATTCCCCTTATTTTCTTGGTTTTACCGAATTATTTGCTTTTTGCCTTATTTAACTGTTACCTTATAATTCTTCCTCTTGCACCACCACTTAACCTTTATATATCGTATTCTTAGCTGCAGTCACTAAATCATCTGTATGTTGTTGTTGTATCTTTCAGCTTTTCCTGGTTAGGGATCGCCAAAGTGGAACTCCGGTCCGCTAATGATTGGCAGTAGATTTTTACGTACCAAGTTGCCAGCCCTGACGCACAACCTTCAACAAAGGTACACCCATTCATGCATGTCTCCACACAGAAGACGCTTTAGCTGAGTATCGAACAGAACAACGTCTTACTGTGAGGCGACAACGCTACCACAGCACCACCACCGCAGTACTAATATGACACACAAATCAGTATCATAACTCCTTTTCCTGTCTTCCATTTTGCATCTGTAATTCCACACGTACGTTTGAATTATTGCATTCATTAGCAGTACACATACTTAATGAGTATCCTTCCTCAACTTCTCTCTTAATTTTTATCTTTCCTCATATCCATCAATCCATTTGCCACAACATTCACCCATGATATTAAATAGCATATTTTTATAACATTCAAATTTTATCTCCTATCTCATACATCTTTAGAATCTTCCACATGCTTTCATGACTAACTTTGTCATAAACTTTTGTCAAATCATGTCACTACCCTTATTTCCTTATTGTCTTTCAAAATAATATCTGTTAATTCTTTTACTATTAACATTTCCTTCACCTCTCTTCCCTCGAGTCCAAAAACCTCTTCTCTTATAACTTCATCCAAAAATGTTTGCATCCTTTCCTGTATTATTTATTTATTTATTTATTGACATTTGTTTACCGGATTTGTCTAACTGGGCTTGTGGTCCATTTCCAGTGGAGACCCGAGGAGAAAAGCTCCAGTAATACATTTTAAAACAAGTACAATTTTAAACAATATTGATATAATAGCAGTTATAGCAAAACGATTCACATATGTTGGGTTACAAGCATAAAGTTAAAGTTGCATTAAAAATAAGCTAAGTAACAATTTTACATTGATATAGTTCTATAGGTCAACAATAAACATTTTTTGTTTGTATAAAATTGTGCAAATGCATTGTAGACACATTGGAGAGAGAGAGGTGTAATGAGGTACTAAGTATGATCCTTTTGAGGGTACATAATGGGAAGGAAGACCAGGTAGGGTCATGGCAAGGGCAGGTTCTGAAATTGAGAAAATAAGCTTTTAGTTCATTTTTAAAGTGTGAGGTGTGGGAGATTGAACGTAAGTCAAGGGGAAGTTTGTTCTAAGCATGGGCAAGGGAGTGTTTGTAGAGTAGTTTGCCTACTGACCTTTTTGGGTGGTAGATATCAAGTAATTGCTGGTTAGAAGTATGGAGGGTCTGGGATGGGATGTAGATGGAGACTAAGGAAGATAGAGATGGACAGAAGGAGGATTTATAAAGAACAGAGTGTAGCATATGAAATTGATAAGATAGCAGAAACTGGGGAAGTTCAAGCCATTGAAGAGAGTTTAAAGAAATGCAGTGGTGTGAGTTGTATGGGGAGTTAGTAATGAATCTGGCTATTTTATGGTAAGTCTGTTGCAGTTTGTTTAGAGTGGAGGCCTGGATATTGGTAAGAACTGGGGCTGCTTATAAGAGGAAGGGGAGGAGGAGTGCCTGGCCTAGGGTAAGTCTAGATTCAGGGGTTAGGAATTTTTTGTTCCGATATAGCAGACCTAGTTTCTGGTTTGTTTTTTTTTTTATACATTGGAGTATGTGTAGGTTGAACTTGAGTTTGTCATCGATAATGACCCCTAGGAGTTTTGTGTGGGTGTCAGGTTGGATGTTTGTATTGTTAGAAGATGTAATAAAAAAGGAGGTTTTGTGATGAGAAAGAGAACGGAGAAGGAAAAGTAGAAGTTTGGTCTTTTTGGGATTTATGATCAATAGGTTGTGAGAGAGCCATTGTTCAGTGGATAGTAGGGCCTGTTGGGTCAGGGAGTGTAGTTCAGGAATGTTATTTGAGATGGATATAAGTGTGGAGTTGTCAGCATACTGAATAAGGGAGGATTCTTTGCATGAGGTGTAAAGATCATTGGTGAAGATGTTAAACAAAAGGGGTCCCAAGATGGAGCCTTGGGGAACACCAGTGGAGATGGGAAGGAAAGGTGAGGAGGATGAGAGCCATTTGACAGATTGTTCCCTGCCAGACAGGTAACTATTAAACCAGGAAGTGTGGAGGGGGATAGGTGGAGATTTGCGAGTTTGGATAGTAGTAGAGGATGAGAGACAGTATTGAAGGCTTTGGAGAGATCTAGGAAGAGACAGGAAATGAGTTTATTGTTATCTAGGGCCCCTGCAATGATATGAGTGAAGGAGACGAGGGCAGTGGTGGTGCTGTGGTGAGGAGGAAATCCATGTTGGGTAGGGATAAGTAAGTGGTGTGTGAGGAGGTGATTGAGAAGCTGTGAGTGAATACATTTTTCTAATATCTTGGAGAGGGGGGACAGAATGGCATAAAGATTTAATAATCTATATTTCCCAATGTTATCAGTCTCCAATGTTTATATCTTTGTTCATCTTTTTCTATATACATTCTAACTACTTCACCACAAATCCCTTAATCTGCTATTCCTTTATCCATTAATTTAATATGTTATAGAATATTAACTTATCACTTCCATTTATCACTTTATAGTATTCATAACCTATTCCATCTATTCCTGGAAATAATTCTTCCCATCTTTTTATTTCTTCCATTTCTCACATAGTAATCTGTTTTTCTATAGAATTCTTAACATTTTCAGATATTATTTTTCAATCCATATTTTTTCTAGTGTAGCTTCTTTTTCATACTTTCTATCCACATTTTTTAAGTTTCCATTATTTCTTTCTGTTTATATATAATATTTCCTTCTTCACACACATTGTATCCATTCTTCCTTCTGTTATTTGTACTGCTTTTTTCTTATAAATGGGGAAGCTACCTCTTTTGTTCCTTTTAAAAAGAATCTTTGTATAAACAACATACTAATTTAACCTTTTCTCTGTTTTTATACAGCTCTATTTTTATTTATCTAATTCTGTCATTGCATTGTTCTGTTCCTTTTAGTGTCTTTTATATAATTTCATTACATATTCTCACATTCCTTTGCTTCACTCTTTTTTTACAATTAAAAAAATATTTTCTGGTATTTTCTTTACAAGTACTTCACCAATCTGTGCACATTTCTTAAGGTACTCTTATTGTCATGAGCTGTTCTCACAAAATCGTATGCTCAGTTTTCATCTATATGTTTTCAGCAATCTCTCCATTCAGTCTTTTTATTGCATTCCCTTATTTTATTATTTTTCTGTCATTCCCTATTCTCACCCATACCGCTCTATGATCTGAAAACTCAGAGATTTCTGCCTCACTTATTTCTTTCATATCTTTTGAGGAAACAGCATAATCTATTTCATATTCTAAAAGTGGCCATTCCCTGTTTTCCTATTTTTATCCCTCCATCTTATAACTTATCGATTACTTTAACTTCTTACGTTATTTTGTTTATTCTTCTTTCACAAATTGTAGATAAACTCTCCCACAAAAATAAATGACATACTTCATAGGATGTTTTTAAGCTCCTCAGACATCTTTTTGCTGTCTATCATATTAGTATATGCATAAGTTACAAGTATCCTTACACATCTTTCCCTTGTCCTCGTATCACATACTACTAATCTTCCAGGTACTGCTACCATCACACCCAATATCTTTACCTCTTTACTTTTAAGAACAGTTCCTTAAGACATACCACACCCTACTGACCATATCATTATGTAAACCTATATAAACTCAATGTGTTTTCTTTTTTCTTCCTTCACACGTTTCATATGTAATAAACATATAACTTTCATACCTATCTTTTACACCATACAGTCACTAACACACCTCTAATATCATTCCAAATGCTATTTGCATTTAGTGTTAATATTCCAAAATCATTCCTTTCCTTTTTTGTGTCTCCCTTATTTCCCGTTTTTATTTTCGTTTTCCTTCTCTGTGCCAAAGTATGTATCATCTTCTTCTTGTTTTTCTCATATTTAAACTTCTCCTTCTCCTTCTTCACTTCCAAGTGCTGCATATTTGTTTGTATCTTGGGCCATAATACTTCCTGTTTGTAAAACATTTTCTACCTCATTCCCATCATTTCCCTCATCCTCCATACTATTTACATTTTATTTCCTTTATCTCCCCCATAAGACTTTCTCCACCAATATCTTCCATTATATTATCATTAGAGTATCTTTCTTCTAAAACACTTTCTTTTTCTAACATTTCCTTTTCTAATATAAGATAGGCAAACTAAAAATCTCCATATTCATTGCATTTTGTACACTTAGTCTACAACTTCTCCTATATGTCTTTGCTCCACCATGACCACATCTTCTTTTATTACAATTATGCACCGAGTACTTGTCATCCCCCCAAAAATATGCTTCACATTGACCCCAATACCTCACTGTTCTTCATTTTCCATTCACAATTATAACATTTAAATATGCTACATTTTCCCTTACATACATTTAGTGTCACCCATATCTCCCACCCCTTATCCAAACATTTATTTAATCATGCATTTTTACCTTCATGCACTTTATTACAAAAAGACACACAGACAAAAAGTCTTTAACTCAAGTTCCTCTGTGTATAATGTTTTGAATTATACATTCATTTTCTTCTTCTTCAACTACACTCCCAAGTTTTGAAAAATATACTCATTTTATGGTGGCAATGATTTTTTTTTTTTTACTGCATTCATAAAATTATCAAGTAATGCACATTTTTGAAAAGTAACAGTATAAAAGTCTTTTGTTCCTAAGTGTAATTAATGCTCTTATGTCTTTTACTTTATATCACGAAGGTAAAATAATCTTCTTCCTCTTTCAGCTTTTCCCGGTTAGGGGTCGCCACAGCAGATCACTTTTCCATTCATGATTGGCAGTGGAGGTTTATGGTGTCAAGTTGCCAGCCCGGTGCCCAACCTTCCACAGAAGGCACACACAGGCACACACTTATGCCTAGGGCCAATTTAGAGTTTCCAATCCACCAACAGCATGTCTTTGGGATGTGGGAGGAAACCAGAGCACCTGGAGGAAACCCACACGACCACAGGGAGGACATGCAGACTCCGCACAGAAGGCACCCCAGCTGAGGATCAAACAGGAGAACCTCTTTTTGTGAGGTGGCAACACTAACCGCTGCACCACCATGGCCACCCCACAAAGGTAAAATAATAATGGCCATAATTTTATACCCATTAATAGTGTTGCTGTTTTCTCTTGTTGTTTTGTTGTCCTTGCATCACTCCTTGTTTTCTTTCAGCTTTGAACATAACATTTTTTTCTTGCCTTTGTTTACCATTTCTGTATATGAAAAAGTTTCATTACAGTGCAAAACAACACCCTGTTGCAGGGTCATGCTTTTAAAATCAGCTACTCCATTGGACAAACACATCCCTAAAGTGCTGTTAACACCTTCTGGTAATTCAGCTCCTTTTCCTGTTTCATTCAGCATACCTCTCAACTGTGCAGATTTTCTCAAAATGTTCAGATTTTTGCCTTATATTTTTTAGTCTGTTCCTCACAAAATTTGTGCTTTTCTGGCACATTACTGAGGACAGAAGTCACTAAATAATAACAGACATTTGAGTTTCAGACTTCATATCCTTCAGAAAAATGCATGCTGATGCAAAACCTGTTATTCTAGCTAATTCTTAAGTGTACATGTGCAAAATTTCAAATTTGTCCCTATTTCTAGGCCTTGACCTCCCCCATTATTTTTGTCTTTGCCCAGATTTCTTGAGCTAAGAGGTTGAGAAGTATTATCTGCTGCACCTCCTCTGTCACCTTTTTCAGAACATGATCCACCATAGTCTACAAATTACTTCCTCATCATTATTAATCTCAACTCCATCTATCATTTTCATCAACACAGGAGTCTCCAGATCTCCTTCCTCCAACTCTGTAACAGCGATCTCTTCTCTTACAGAATCTGCTTGTGATAATATAGTATTCTGCATTACTGTACCAAAGTCTGCTGTTACCTGTCCTACTCCATCTTGGAATTCTTCAAACACTGCTTACTGCCTTCTGGTGCACCTAGTGGTCAAAACGAATAGAGGAAGTTCCCCAGTGCACTGGTCAAATTTCTCCATAGTTAGCATGAATACCATCATGGGTCTCCTCTGAAAGGAGAACTCTGGCCTAGTGGAACTATCCCAGTCAGCAGAGTTAATAAATAAGATAGCTACATGGCTTGGAAACATTCCTAATCAAATTATTTATCTGTCTGTTTTTGTTGACTGGGAAAGTCCAACTGGGCAAAGCCCAATTTCAGAGGAGGACTGGAGAGAAAAGCCCCAGAAGATACTTCTAAGATACTCACGATAAAATACATTTTTTTACAAAGATGCATTATGTAGATAGTTCTTTAAACAAACAGGTCATTTTTCTGTGGTGACACTATACAAGTATAAAACAGGTCTTTTTTCTGTTGTGGCATTATACATAACATTAAATTCTAAGCATAAAACAATAAGTATGCAAACAGTTCATGTGCAATATATGTGACAAGCAAACATTAGATATGACACATAAGACATGGGTAAGGAGGATTACAGCACAGATGCTAGGAATAAAGCTAATTTAAAGTAAGGAGTGTAAAACATTAGTTATTAGGTAGATACAGTTAATGCTACAAGAGGGAAACAGAGACATTGTATTGCTGATGAGTCATGGATAGTGGGAGTAAGAATACTAGGGTACCTAAAAGATAAGCAAGATACCAGACAGTGTTATGAAACAAACGTAAAATCTAGGCGTATGTGCTTAGGGAAAGTAACATGTATAATGAAAAGTGGTTCTGTTCTTATCTGATATGTTGCTAGACTCCCTCTGTGCATGCTGTGTCATCACAGTGGAGGAGGCTCAAATAAGGGCAAATTGGTACGACATGGGATCTACAAAAGCATACATCAAGAACGATGGAATGAACTATATATGTGTACATTCCGGATTGCAGGGAAGCAAATGGATGGTCAAAAAGAAGGTTTGAAATACTCCACTGTATGTGAAGAATGTTTCTTTCATAAAATACTATTTTTTTTAGCATTCCATAATGATGCACAGTGGGAAAATGTGCTCAGAGGAAATATGATAAGGTGAATTCCTCACAGAAAGGAATATGAAGCAGTCTGAGATGTAATGGAGCTGAAAAAGTAACTGAATTATAACACTAGGAACATAAGCAAGAAAACGCCAGCAGTGGATGTGAGCAGTTCATAGACTGTGACATGATAAACAGGAATTAACCCATTTAGGGATATGACGAAAGGTTATAAATGTGCACACTTGGGGTCACCTGCTCCTTAGCAAACACCTTATGCCTAGGATTTGTTTCAAAATCTGAAGCCCCTCTTCCAGCAATGTTGTCATTTTAGTGAAACTCTGGCATGGACAAAACCGCTGTACTTAAGTAAGTGACAAAGCAGGCAGCTAAGCCCTGTTATTTCACATCAGTGTATACCTACTTATATATAACAAGGATTTTTCTTTTATGAAATATGAGATAGAATTAATTAAGACGAACGAGAGGAAGAGAATAGTTTGAAAGGCAAGACTGATGTGCTACGACAGCATGCTGAGGTACAAAAATAGCCAGGACCCATTTTGCATGATCACATGGGCTGGGGATCCAGTTCCACAAATACATGGCTCACTGCAGTGTACTTACTCTGACAGTCTTGTGTGCATATCAAACAGGAAGAGCCAAGAAAGACTGCAGTCTTTTTTGACCTGGTGAACTTAAGAGATATTATATTGTACCCTTTTTATATCCTGAGATCTTCTGATATGTAGTCATATGAAAAAATGACATTTTCCATTGTCATCAAACTGTATCCAAAAATAAGAAAGACAAAAATCTGCATCTGTGCTTACAACAAAATCACTCTATCTGTCAGGCTACCTGTGATATTTTTTCTTTAACACTCTTATGCATTCTGAACTTCAGGTCATTTCTGTATTTATTTAATATATATTTAGAAAATCTGTAAATAATTATAGCTAACATTTTTTTGCATACTGCAAAAACTCTTCTCCTCCGCTGTAGCTATTTCAGAAAGGTTGACAGAACATAACCTTCACTACTGACACAGTCAAGAGCATGACCAAGTGAGATGTGATCATTTTGGATCAATGACACAAAGTGAAACTGGAGAACTGTTATTGTGAGCACTAACAAATCATGCATGTGTGCATAATGCTATCAGGTCACATTTCCACATGAACTGAGTTTCACCTAGTGTATTATACCCAACAGCAGACTGCTTTAAAATAGCTATCAGAACCACATTAGCAGGTTACAGTCACCTACTCAACCACACACACACACACACACACACACACACACACACACACACACACACACACACACACACACACACACACACACATCCAAATATATATCTTCCTGAAAACATATCTAGATTGACCTTCTGTGTCTACCATTACAATAAATCTGATTATGTAATGGGTTTAGAAAACATGTAAGTAAAACTATCACAGTCATATTTATATTTTTCTGTAATCAATATGTTCTATTTGGAATAGAAATTTCATAGACTTCATTTTCACATTGCAGACTGCAGTTTATGTACTTCTGTTAGCCTATCTGCCTTTCAAAGCCACATCTAGAAATCACACGCTAGCAGCTCACTGTAACATTTATTTTTAAAATTTAAATGCACATATGGTAGATAACTTACACTTCCAGGCTTCCATGTTACTTCTTTAACAATAGAAACCATCTACACTAGCCTATATCATTAAGCTATACACATCTGAAAATGTTATTGCATAAAATGTAAAGCACATGTTGTACTTTCACCATTTGTTTACATAGTAATATTTTGTTTTCAGTTTTGCCTGTGATTTTGTGCCATCTACTACTAAAATGGGGTAGAATGATAGTGTGGTCTACACCTGGAGCAGAGAAAGACCAACAGACATTTAGCTGTGAGTCAATAAATGCCTGGCTACATAGTTATTCTTAAGTACCATTTTAAAGACATTATTCACCTTGGGGGAATGTATATATGTATGAATGCATGCATTTATGTGTATATCTATATCTATATCTATATCTATATATCTATATATCTATATCTATCTATATCTAAATATATATATATATGTTGTGTATATATATATATATATATATATATATATATATATATATATATATATATATATATATATATATATATATATATATATATATATATATATACATATATATATATATATATATATATATATATATATATACATATATATATATATTTATGTTTTTATTTAAATTTGCTGACCAGGGTAGTGGTCTGATCCATATGGGATCCATTTCAGCCATAGCTTGAGAGATATAGCCATACAAATTAGAAATACAGTAGCATAACATAATACAAAATAACAGTACAAGGTAATAGCATATCAGAGTTGCATACATAATCGATTAAGGTAATAGATATTCAACAGAGAATGTATTAAGGAAGCAGTAATTTTATTGGAAAGAATTTACATATAAAATTGTTCTGTTTCAAGGCAGAGGCCTATTCATGTAATGCTATAGATAGACTTAAAAAGGAATGGAAAAGGAAAGAAAAGGAAAATAAAGTAAAAACAGAAAAAGTAAGACGCGGTAAGACAGTATAATAATGGAGATAGTATTTGCATCAACCCATGTTGTTTGGATTAGTATTTGGGAACAGCTGCTTCACATACACAGATACACATTCTCTGTGCTGTTTAACTTCTAAACAAACAAACAAACAAACAAACAAACAAACAAACAAATAAATAAATAAAAGGCCTTAAATCACAAGTAGTGGTCCTGATGTGCAGATAGCAAAGAAAACTATTGTATCTTAGCCATTTTAGTTAGTCCTGTCTAGTAAACGTGAAAAGAAAACATTCTACTGAGAACTAAGTTTCTTTTGGCTCTCAGTCTAAAGTTCAAGAGTTGATAATGTGAGTAATAAAACTATGATTTAAGTGTGATGTAACACAAGTAATAGTACACCTCAAAAGGCGCTGTTACACATTTAATGCTTTTTTTTTTTGCAAGGGGCCAAGCTTCCTTCACCCCCAATACCTTTTCCTGCTTATATATACTACTAACTCCAAGATCCTTGTACCTTGGAGAAGGGGGAAATACTCTGAGATGCCACAGTTTTGGAGTTAGTATATAGATACCCATAATCACACTTAACTTCTCACAGTTCCAACTATTGTAACTCCTCAAACATACAGTGAGAACATGTTTCTTTGTTATTAAGTCCATTAATGTAGTCCATACTGTGATATGTGCTTTATTTTCTCTTGACGTATGATTTTATAATTTAATTTCATATACATTTTTCATGGTTAGTTTCTTATATTGTTTTACTATAAATTTGTTTAGTACTTTGATTCAAGCACTTTAATAAGATGTGCTTGTTTGCTTGAGGAAAAGCAAGGACATTAGCTTAGAATACCAAAAAAATATTTGGTATTCAAATACACAATGATAGCAGAACAAAAGGATGTGTTACAGAATAAGAAACAATCAATTAAATGTAGGACATAACATAAAACAGAGAGCATAGTGCCACACAATATGCAGTGGACATAGACAGCTGGATGGCTTCCACATCACTAGACAGTCAGGCACAGCCAAGGGACAGAAAATTAAAGAGTACTTAGAAGAGTTGTCACAGCATTTGTTAGCACCATACTCAGTGAATGCAACAGCTGTGCATAATGGCAGATTAAAGCACTAAATAGCTGCACAGGATAACATAGCTTGCAGCAGTAATGAAGCCCTGAAGGAGAGTGGACAATAGCAATGCAAACTGCAGGGAAGTGGAAGGAAAAGCAATATGATAAGGTCCTCCAAAACCATCTGCAAGAGCTTGAGGTGCCTGAGCATCTAGCAACAGTGCAAAGCAATGACAAATCACCAATGCTTACTTTAAGTGCTACAGTGGTGCCTGTCACTGTTTCACAAAGTGAGCACCACAGGTCAGATAACAGCACTTTCATGCACTAATAGTATGACACTCAGCACAGTGCAGTTCACATGAGTGAGGAAGCTATGAAACAAGGTGATCAATGCCACTATAAACCAGAGAAAAAGGTATAAGTGTGGACACTAGAAGACAATAGCTAGAAACAGCAGGTGTTTAAGTGAATGAACAGCCAGAAACAGCAAAAGGACCAGTTACTCCAACAGGATATTTATGAACAATGCACACAGCTCGAACACCAAATGCACTGATTAAAATGGTTTTAGGCAGTAATGGAATAAAGCACATGACAGCTCAGCCTATAATAGAGAGATGCACCTGTAGGAGGGTAGCCAATAGCAATCTAAAACAAAGGGACATACATAAGGAGAACACAAGAGAGTAATTAAAAAAAAACCCACACTGGACAGCAGCTGGAGTTTCAGGCAGCTCAGCAGCCAGGAGGAGGATAGTGATGCTCAGGCAGTCAGTACAGCAGTGATTATAAGAGTGCAGTACCACTTGTCAACACTACACTCAGTGAGTAGTACAGGCACTAGGAACAGCCATTTTACAGTCTAAGAAACAGAAGTACAGGACAGCACATACCTCTCAAGCTCTGGGCAATACATATCATAGCAGAAGGCACTATACAGCACAGCAGAAAGAGAACCACATTCTTATTTTTTTTTAGAAAGTCTTCAAATAATAGACAATATGTAGTGAACAGTGGTGACTGACAGACTTTGTAGAGGCCTAGTTCAGTTATATGATTATATATGTACCTTAAAACAGGCAGTGCAAAAATCATAGTACTATGCCTAACTGAAAACATTTGGGAGGTAAGGGACAGCTCACTGCAGCGACTAGCAAGGTAAGCTACAGAGAATCACAGGCATGCGAATAATATAAAGAGTTCCCCATAGATATGAGCACGAGTCCTAGGTGACTTAGCACACAGCTCAAGGACCAGGCAATCCAGTAGCATTAGTGAGGGCTATAGTCATTCAGTGATACAGGCAAAACCAACAATATCTTCAAGAGCTACTATGAAAGCAATACAAGAGAGTGCCACTTATAACTATTGCATGCCAAATAATTTTACTTAGAAGGAAGGATAACAGCCTAACACTGAACTGTGCAAGATGAGTATGGAAGGACACAATGAAAGTAAAAAAAGAAATAAGTAAATATAGGATAAAATGCAAAACCTAGTGAGTAAAGAAGAAAAAAATGATGGCTAGGATAGGAAATAGAGAAACAGACCTGGGAATAATATAAGAAAAGAAACAAAATCAGAGGAGCAGAAAGGCCAAGAAAGAAAGGCACAGTAGATGGTAACCTACAGGGAAAGGGGACATATATTAGAAGAGGGGTAGGCAGTTGTGAACAGGACTAATGGATTATGCATGTAGGCTCTTGAATAACAGTACAGCTTTTTTAGGAGATGTAATGTTCCTGTTTCCTGGGCATTATAACATTTAAAGAGGAAGGCATGAGCAACAATCCTATTGTAGGTACTGAGGGAGCATTGAAGACACAAGGGGAACACACTGTCTGAGTAAGAAGGGTGAGGGTGGATTAAACAAACTTCAAGATGATAATAAAAATAAAATAAAGAATTATGTTATGTAGAGATAATCATATGGATGACAGAGGGATGCAGGTTGTCAAGAAAGATTATCAAATTCATAGTATGCTTACACACAGTACTTCATATGGGGACACATAACTTAGCAAAAGGGACTGTGGTCTTTGTAGCAGAAGCCATTATATATCACAGCATAGTATCAGAAAGAGAACCACATTCTTTTTTTGGCTATGATTTTTGCACTTAGATTTAACTTTATTCATTCCAGATTTTAGTTATACAGTTAGACCTTTTTTAGTGTACATACATCATAATATAACTGAACTAGGCCTCTACAAGGTCTATCAATCACAATTGTTGACTGCACGTTGTTTAATATTCTATTGAAATGTGATATCCATGTCAAGAGTCAGGAGTGCCTGGAAAGAGGTAACAAAGCAGTGCAAGTTTTAATTTAGGGCAACAACGAAACCTTGCGTTTCTTTCTACAAGGCTACTGGAGAGTAACTGCTTTTCAGTATTGAGAGGAGTTGAAAGCTGCTTTTTGGTTGAGAAAATATAGAAAAACTGTTACAGGTTTTCTAGAAAAATCTGCCAAAGAAGTCTACTGTGTGAGGAAATCTGATTTTCCTGCATCTCACCCACTCTGTTCCTGTTGTAGTTTAAGTTCACTTTCGCTTGAGTTGTCAACCTTTAATGTTAATTTAACTTCAAAAGCACCCATCCTTCTCTCTCTCTTTATCACTTACAAGATCATATTGTGAAAGCCCTTCCCTTAAATTAATCACCTCATTATCTGTGCATTCATACCCATTAGCTGCACACTCCAAGGCTTACAAATGTAATTGTCTAGCTTACTTTTAAAATCGATATCTTGTGCCAGTACCTACCATCGTCTTATAAAGTAGCTGCAAACCAATGATACAAAGCAGTGCACAAAAATATTTACAAAAGACAACTTGTTAGAAACCTTACCAATATAATTAATGGTGCTTTGTAAAATAAAACTACATTTTGACTAGCAATATATATTCCTCTAATTTTGATGTCTAAGTAAGAAGAATTTTCATTAGATTAAGCATGGAGGTACTGCATGAGGTAACTATGAAAGATTTGATGGATGATGCCTACTTAAGGCAATATAAGAACTGCCTGCCTCATCTTCAACTTCATCTTCAAACCAACCTGAGACCACTCAAACTCATTAATGAGCAGGCAGAGGAACAAGCAAGAAAACATGAGCAAAAATACACTGCTTATTTACAAGACCTTCAATTATCTATGAGAGGAATAGGTATACCCACAATAATGATACTAAACTGCCAGCAGCAACCCCATCCTGTGGCCATACATACTTACACCCCTACATATGCAGCAGTTCTGATGAGTACTCCCAAAAGTCTTGCCTGTATCTTAATAATCTATAAGCTCAACAAAAGCAGAACCTCATACATGTAACAAAACCCACTATGTAGACTCACTTCACAGAGTATCATATCACATTAGCCCAGTCAATAATACTCACAAATTACAGCTCGAGTACATGCGTTCTCATAATGAATGTATTTGTGATGTTAAATTTATAAGCAACTCTAACAGCATAAAAAATTGCAAGAAAGCAAACTGTGTTGTTTGCAGCTTAACTACACACAGGAATAAGAGGTTGTTTTTTTGGGGGGAAGTTTAAAGCTGTGCTATTTTCTTTTAAGTGTTATGCTGAATGCAGTGTCGATTCTGACAGCTGCTTAGTCAGTCCTTTATTGAATTCCATTACTATTACTGGAGAAACATCGGGTAATAAACAGTACAATATTTGCATACTCACTAGGGTCTACACTGCTCTCAGGAACTAAAAGATCACCTTACTTATTTGTTACCAGGGGTTGGTATTAGCTACATTCACTACTACCACCTTAGTACACTCACCTCAAGCACTATTGAGCATGCCTAGGCTAAGTGACTACCCCCAATTCCCCAGCCACACCCTGGACTCACAGATTTATACTTGCTTATCCACATTGATAAAACTCTTACATTCCCTCCCCTTAAAGTGAAACCTACCTACTTGGTGACATAATATATCTACTATCGCTGTCTAGCTACAACCCACACTAATCCAACCCTCTTATTGCCAGAAGTATCTACATGTTATGTAGTGAAGGTAAGCCTGCTAATTCTTACCAATGTTTTGAAAAGGAAAAACACAGATGAGTTTAAAAAAACACATCTGAAATTTTTCTGAAATTGTTGCACTTTGTTTGCTGTAGTATAGACTAGATTCAGACCTGCTGAATCTAGTTCTATTTATATGACTTGAGCACTAAACCACACCATCTTTTGTTGGAGAGTGTTCCATGCACCCTAATGGCAGGGGTATGCATTTAGATCTCATCTGATTGAAGGTTGCTGGAACAGGGCTCAGTTTTGAGCTTTTGTATTGGTTAATTTGTTTAAATCAGTTTGCTCTTATTTGCTACATAAGCACTGTGTTTGCGTGTGTTTGTGCTTGTTTGCACATCACACAATGCTGAGCAGCGGTAGGCACTGTTGGCGGTTATAGACACAAACACTTCTGCCTGCAAATTTTCCTTTAGTACTCTGCTATCCATCAATGAGTTCTCATGATTGTCCCTCATTGACAGGTGATACATTCAGTGAAGCTCCTGAGGTACCAACACAGATCCTACCCACTAGCCCTTCATATTTTTTGTCCACTTGTCCTGTCCTCTACTTTACCTGGTCCTTCATGTCCTCTCCCTGTTTTCTGATGTCATCAGCTTACCAAGCATTATGGACAGACAATTTCCCACAGTTTCTCCAGCCAGCCTGGTCAACATGTGCATCCTGAGGCAATGCAGCAACTGCATCATGTACATTGACGGCCCACTTCTTCTAATCCACACAAATTCATTATGTGAGAGATGCATCAGAATCCAGGCTATCTCACTCACCAGTCAATTTTCTGATACTAAGCACTTGTCAGCATACACAACTCACCTCCTGCACCTACCAAACCAACAACACATAAACCTACATATGTGGAGGTCCATACCAGAAACTTATCTAAACATCAGAGACCTCCCAAATCAAGCACAATTCACATAATACAGTCTCTGCAGAACATAGTACACATAATATATCACACACCAGTCAAGCCCCTCACTCATAACACAAAAACAAGCATCTTAGTCATAGGCGACTCAATTGTGAGACACACAGATGTCCCTCTCACCAGTGTGGATAAGGAAAAACTCAGGGTCAGCTATCTATCAGGTGCCAGGGTCCACCACATCACTCAAGTCTCTCAACAACAGGCACTGTTATGACTCCATCATAGTCCATTTTGGTGTGAGACTTGTGACATACCTCACTGGACTATATAAAGAGAGATATGACTGAGCTCTCTGATTATGTTTTCAGGCAGATATGGCCCTTGCCTTAAGCAGCATTTTACCTTTGCCTAGCATGATACCTCAATACAAACAAAAATTGATTGACTTCAACAATTAGCTTAGTTTCTGGTGTCTTTAAAAGAGGATCCAGTATTTATTTATTTATTTTGTTTCTTTACTGGGTAATGTCCGACTGGGCACGAGGCCCATTTTCAGCAGAGGCCCAGGGAGAAAAGCTCCTGACATACAGCAGTGAAATTAACAATTCTCACAACAATAACAATATTAATAATATTTACAATGTATATACAGCCTAGTAATCTAATCTAATAACAATATAACAAAAATTAGTAAAGGATGAAATGTATTAACAGTGTAAAATAATAATAGTCAAAACCAAAAAATACAGTTTCCAAAAACAGTAGTATGACCATGCTGTCATAGTTTATGTAAACAGAGGCAGTACTGGTTGCAATGTGTGAACATTTTAATTGCCTAGGATGTAAGCAGTTTAGTTGCTTATTGACAGAGAGAGTGTAGAGCCAGGTAAGCCATGAGCAGATAACACAGCAACTGTGGGGTATGAGCTGGTTTAGGGAGGAGGGAAGGAGTAGTTATGGGAGATTTGGTTGGAGGCAGATTTACTAGCCAGGAGTATGGCAGGAGCAGAGCCAGTGTTTTGCTAGATGATCCTTAAGGAGGTGTTTGAACTCCTGATAGCTAGGGTTTTTAGCTATAGGTTGTGGAAGAGTGTTCCAGAGTTTGGCAATTTTATAGGAGTGGAGGGAGGTGCCTTGTTTGTTGTGGAGTTGGGTAGTCTTTAACAGTTTATTAGAGGATCTAAGTGATCTAGGATTTACATTGGGTTGGATTAGGTTGGTAAGTGCAGGGCAGGTGTTTGGTTGGTGAATTATTTTGTGGGCTATGGACAGTTGGTTTAAGGTTAGAAGGTTTGGGAGTTCTAACCAGTTGAGTTGGGAGAGTACTGAGCAGTGGTGGGTTCTATAAGGGTGGCTTGTTACGAATTTGGCATTTTTGTTGTAGCAGGATTCTAGATTTTTTAGGTCAGATTTACATAAATTGGTAAATATTTAGGATCCGTAGGGGAGGGTGGAAAGTAGTTGTGAGTGGGCAGTGGCTAGTGTGGCACTTTCTGTAAGGTAAGATTTGACTCTTTATAAGGTGCCTAGTTTGGAGTTGACTTTTTTGATGGTGAGTGAGATGTGACTATCAAACCTTAGGTTATCATCAATTGTGACACCTAGAAGTTTGGTTTGGCTAGTGGGTTCTATTTTGGTTCTCTTTGTGGAACAAATTGTTAGTGGGGACTGGCATGTTTTGGGTTTGTTATAACTGAAAACTATTAACTTGGTTTTGTTTGGGTTGAGTATTAGTTGATGGTTAGTGAGCTATTTTTCTATATCCTGGAAAGATGTTTGCATTTTTATTTGTAGTTCCTGGGGGTAGAGGCTGAGCAGATAAGTGTGGAGTTGTTGGCGTACAGTGCTATGGAGGCTAGTTGGGTTACAGATGAGAGGTTATTAGTAAAAATTGTAAAGAGCAAGGGGTCAAGTATGGATCCTTGGGGTACTCCTACAGAGATGGGAAGAAGGGAGGGAAGGGCGTTTTCCCATTTGGTGGCTTGCTGACGGTAAGTGAGATAACTATGGAACCAGGTCAGGGCAGATGTATTGAGGCTGTAGGTTGACAACTTGTTGAGTAGAATTTGGTGGGAAATGGTATCAAAAGCTTTTGACATATCCAGGAATATGGAGGAGACAATCTGGCCTTCATTTATGAAGTCTTAAATGGTGTTGGTAAAAGACAGTAGGGCAGTGCTGGTACTGTGTTTTGGCCTAAAGCCATGCTGAGTGGGGGAGAGGAGGTTGTGATTCAGAAGGTGGGTAAGGAGTTGGGAGTGAATGCATTTTTCTAAGATTTTAGCTAGTGGGGAGAGGATGCTTATGGGTCGGTAGTTTGTTAGTTCTTTAGAGGGGCCTCCTTTGTGTAGGTGAATGATGTGAGATATTTTCCACAGGTGGGGGCATATTTTTCTGTGACTGAGCAATTGATCAGGATTGATATGAAATAGGAAATTGAGGGGCTGGCAATTTTAAGGAATTCATTGATTAGTTGGTCTGCTGCTAGACAGCAGGGTCTGAGTTTGGAGAGGAGTGTTTTTATGTAGCTAGTTTGGATTGGGGTAAAAGAGAAGGGGTTGGGGGAATCTGAAAAGGGAGAGGGTACTGTGAGAAGCTCATTAGTCTGATTATCAAGAAGTGATGTGACTTTGTTTATAAAGTGGTTGTTAATTTGTGTAGCTACTGGGTCTGTTACATTAGAGGTGGCTGGAGGGGGGGGGGTTGGGGAAAAGGCTGGGTTGAGAAGATTGTTAATGTTGTTGTGTCTTTCGGCTTTTCCCGGCTAGGGGTCGCCACAGCGGAACTCCAGTCCGCTAATGATTTGCAGTTGATTTTTATGTGCTGAGTTGCCAGCCCTAACGCACAACCTTCAGCGAAGGTACACCCATTCACGCATGTCTCCACGCAGAAGACGCTCTAGCTGAGAGTTGAACCAGTCAGCGTCTTACTGTGAGGCGACAACACTACCACAGCAGCACCACCACCGCGGAGAAGATTGTTAATGTTTTGCCAAAATCTTTTGGATTGTTTTGGTGGATTTGTTGACAAGATAGGAAGTAGTTTTGCTTGTCTGATTTTATTTGTTTCTTAGCCTGATTTTGGAGCTGTTGATATGTTGTGAGGTTTGTTTTATCTTTGGTGGTGTGGTAAGCTAACCATGCCCTGTCTCTACATTTCAGTAGTGTTTTGGTATCTTTTGTTAGCCAGGGTTTGTAGGGTTTTAGGTTAGGTTTAGCTCTTATTTTTTCTTGCAGGTGCTAGATTATTCAGTGTTTTTAGAAAGGTATGGGAGGTTTTTAAGAGGGGACCAGTTACTTTCTTGAAGTAATAGGATGAAAGTGTAGGGGGAGAATTTTTCTTGTTTTGGATAAACTTATATATTGTGTTGGTTTGTGTTTGAACTCATTTTCTGTATAGGAAGGTAGGTGAGTGGTCACTGAGGGTGTCTGGGAGGCAGCCTGCTAAGTAACTTAGTTTGGGTTTGCTGGTTAGTATCCAATGTAGTGTGGATTACCTTTTTGAGTGTTTGTCTATCTGGGTTGGACAGGATATGGTTTGGGTGAAGCTGAAGAGGTTTAGGAAATTGGAGGGCTTTTTGGAGCTGGAGTGCCAATCTAGGTTGGAGTCACCCAGGATAACAGTTTCCTGATTAAAATTTGATGATGCCCTATGAGAATAGATTTTCAATGGTTGGTAGGTTACTGCCTTGGGGGAGGTAGGCGGTTATGATAATAATAGTTTTTTTAGGGTTTATTACTAGGTGTGTTGTTAGGATTTATGAGTTAGGTAGGTCAGGAGGTCAGTATCTGTCAACCTGGGATGACGTGGTCAACAGACCTTGATGCTTTGCCAGAGATGGTCTTCATCTGTTATCCCTGAGATTTTGGTTACTGACTCTTGCCACCCCCATAGTGCCTTTTTAGGCAATGTCCCAAGAACAAAATTCCCAATGTAAAATTCCCTCTAAAAACAATCTCAAAGTTATGTTGGAGTCTAAACCAGAAACTGCACTCACTGGAAGCAGTCCTCACCCTGGAAGATGCTGACATTTGTGCAGTCACTGAGACCTGGTTTAAGGCTGCAGAGAGCACCCCAGCTACACCAGGTTACATTTCCTTCCACACATTCAGACCACAAACTGAAAGCATTGGAAATAAAGGAAGTGGTGTATCAATACTTATTAAAGATAAATACATCTCTAGATGGAGTAAACAGCACAATTCCACATAATTACTTCAGGTGCAATCGACTGTAAATAAGACCCATCTTCAGGTCATTTCCATCTATAGGACCCTATCCATAGATAAGAGCATCCACTCAGCCTACTTGGATCTACTTAAGTCAGTCAAGATATAACCAAACCCCATGGTTTTTGGGTGATATTAATTACCCATCCCTTGACTGGGTAGATTATATGTGTTCTAACTCACTTGTTCAAAGGTTCCGGGACTTTGTTAATCCCAATACCCTGGACCAGCTCATTGACACACCCACAATGGACTCAAACATCCTGGATCTGGTGCTCACCAACAAGTGGGACAACTGCACCACCCTTAGTGTGTGGCCATCCCTGTTGAGAACACACCACAGATCAGTCTCAATGACTATGCACTTTTTGGCATTTAGCTTGAGGCCATGATTTTGACACCAGGTATCCGTCTCAGTGAGACCCTTTTGGAGGATGTCTGTGTCAGCCAGAGAGTCAATTATAGCCCCTAGTTTGCAGTCGTCTGTGAACTTGGTCAGCCATAGTCCTCCTGTGCTTGCCTGTACTGCTGAGAAGTATATGCTGAACAGGAGGGGTCCTAGGACTGAGTCCTACGGAACACCAGTTTTAACTGGTTTAGAGTCAGACCTAGCTCCCACAACTCTCACCATGTGGGTTCTGTCTGTGAGCCAGTTGGCAAACCATCTTGTGACGTAGGGGTATATGTTCAGGCTGGTGAGCTTGTCTATAATACCAGAGTGGGGAAAGGTGTCGAAGGCCTTTGCGAGGTCTAGGTAGGCTGTGTGTACCATCTTTCCCTCATCTATAGCCTTGAAAACTGTCTCAAAGAAGTCCACCAGGTTTAGGAGGCATGATCTGCCCTTAACAAAGCCGAACTGGGTAGGGTCCAGTGTTTGGAGGTTCCCAATGTCTCTGTTAATGAGTTCCATGATGATGCACTCCATAGCCTTGCAGACCAGACTAGGATAGTTCCTGGGGTCTGTTGTGGCTCCATCTTTGTGGAGCCGAACAACCATTGCTGTGCGCCACTCTATGGGTACATAGCCTGTGGAGAGGCTGAGTTTGAACAGTGTGTTTAGGTGAGAGGTTAGTTCATCTTTGAGCTCATGTAGGACGCAGCCTGGGGCACCGTCCGGTCCTATTGATGCTGTGTTTTTGGCTTTGGAGAAGGCTGTTTTAACCTGTCTGTGATTTCAGGGACTTTACATTCTTCTGGTAAGGTTATGGGCCCTTTTGGGGGTGAGAGGGGGGTGAAGTTTGCACTGAACCTGTCTGCCAGGATGTTAGCGATATCGGTCGATTCAGTGTATTTTGTGCCATTCTGCACTCTCTGAGCAGATCTGAGCATTGCCACTTAGATTCTTGACATAGCTAAAGAATGCCTTGTGGCTATCTTTGGAATCCTTGGCAATTTTTCTTTCGAAGCTCACCTTGGATAATTTTATGAGAGATCATAGTTTCTTGCTGATACTGATCAGGGATGTCTTCCTTTCTTGGGATTTTACTATTTTCTGTACTAATTTCCTCCTTCTATTGTATAGCTTGTTTATGGCAGGGGTCCACCAGACTGGTTTCCTTTTCTTGGAGGAGTGGGTCTTGGTTTTGCTTGGGATAACAAGATCCATGCATTCTGTAGGTGCCCATAGAATGCATTAGTAAAGGATTTTGCAGCTTGGACAGCGTTATCCTTTAGCATGGGGGCTTTGAAACTTTCCTCCTCGGTCTTAAGTAATGTGAAGTATGCTTTTGAAAAGTTTTTCATGGTGGTTTCCTTGTCCGGGGGTGGGAGCGGAATGTGGATATCCAGAGTGATTTGTTTATAGTCAGATCTAACCAGTGAGGGGTTGATCTCCGGTGTGGAACACCGGTCGCCCATGTTGGTGATGACCAGGTCCAATATTTTGTCACCTCTGGTGGGAGTGTTGACCAGTTGAACCAGGGCATTTGAGTTTATAAATTCTGGGAAATGTTGGGCAAGGGAGTTAGTACTTGAGTAGTTCTCCCAATTAATGTTTGGGTAATTGAAATCACCCAATATTAGGGTGTTTGGTAGGACCTTTATGTTTCCCAGTGTTTCCAGAAACGTGGAATGGGGATCCTGGGACATGGTGGGTGATCTGTAGAAAGCTACAATTTGAATTTCAGTTTTGCCTGTTGTTAGTTGCACATGAATGATCTCTGAAGCATCGTGCTGTGCCACTAACCTGGAGGTGTGCGTATCCTTGATAAATATGGATACACCTGCAACTTTTGTATTTCGGTTCGGGTTCTGTGGCCAAAATGTATTGTATGAGTTGTAGCCTGGTAGTGCTGGGGTGCTCTCTGGAGCCTTAAACCAGGTTTCTGTTACTGCACATATATCGATTTTCTCCATACTGAGGAGTGCCTTGAGTGCATACATTTTGAGGTTTTGACTTCTGGCATTGAGTAGCATTGCCCTCAGTTTTTTGTTACTTGTGCTATTTACGGCGTTGGGTTTGTCTTTTGAGCCTTGCCTAAAAAAGCACTATGGGGTGGCAAGAGCCTTGGACAGTATTCCAAAGCCTAAGGGTGACAGGAGCAAGCCGTCTCTAGAGAAGCAGCGTGGCTTGTCGAGCAAGTCATCCCAGGTGGACAGGCACTGGATCCCCTTTGAATGACACCAGAAACTTAGCCAATTGTTGAAATCGAGATTTTTTTATTTATACCGTGGTATCATTCTTGGTGAGGGCAGGATGCTACTCAGGGTCAGGGTCATACCGGCCTGGGCTACGTCATCAGAGAGCTCTTCCATGTCTCTTTTCATGTAGTCCAGGGAGGTACAGCTCAGGTCATTCACACCAACATGGACAATGACAGAGTCATATTTGTACTTGTTCTGGAGTGACCTGAGTGCTTGTGTTATGTGGCGGATCCTGGCACTCGACAGGCAGATAACAGTAACCTTCTCCTTATTCAGCCTAGTGAGTGGGACGTCAGTGTGCCTGACTACAGAGTCACCTATTACTAGTATGTTGGGTATGTCATTTTGCCTTAAGGGCTGTGATTGCATGGCACACTGGTTTTGTGAAATATGTGTTTCATGGTTTGTGTTGGGGGGGGGGGGGTGAAGGTTGCTTTGATGTTTGCTTTGGAAGTCTCTGTTGCTTTTGCAGATTTGTATTTAGAGCCTCCGAGTATGTTTTCATGTATTTATGTATGTTTTTTGCCGGTGCTGGTTTAATGGGTCTATGTGAGACTGGTGGTGTGATGCAAGTATTTCCCTTCTCCTCTTGACTGTCTGATCCAGTCTTGGGTTGAGAGAGCTTAGCCTCCAGTTTGGCTGTATAATTGCATCTCTTGCATGTATTAGTGTTTGGTGGTAGGAGGAGAGGATTGTCTGTGTACATGAGGCAGTTGTAACATTACCTCAAAATGCCCAGATTCACCAGTTGGACTGGAGAGTACACCTGAAACTGCCCTTTGGACATGCCTGGATAGGTACAGTGAACTGTTTTACTGGATGGCTGGTAAGGTCGAATAGAGAGCCTTGTCCTTCTGTACAGTACAGGAGGGTCTAGTGCTAGGGTTTATAAGTGCTTGCTATGCGTTTTGAGCAAGTGCCGGGCTGAGAAATGAATAGCTTGAGTGCTTAAGTTAAAAGTTTGTCTAGTTCCAAGGGAAAAAATTGACGAGGAGACTTTGTGGAGCTGGGAATAGTTATACCCTATCTAACCAGCACTGCCCAGTGCGCTAAACTGGGCAAATGCAGTATTTATATCAGGGAAATGAAAGAGATAGAAATTAGCCCAAAATGGCCAATAAACCACTAATTTCTGGGCTGAAACCACTCCTCCAGGGACAGATAGGCTGCTCAAAGCTCCCCTCTCTCACAGGTGAACAGAGAAACTTCCTTCTATCTAAGTAAGGTATGGGCAAACACAGAGATTTGTAGCACAGCCTTGAATTAAAGCACTATCCTGAAAACTGGACTATACTAGCTTAGAAAGGCAGGAAACAAGTACATATATATATATATATATATATATATATATATATATATATATATTTTTTTTTCAGAAAATAAAGCAGATACAATCAAAAAAACACTTTAAATGCCCAGAAAAGGATACTTATTGTTATATATCGCAGATCAGAGTTGTAGTCAATGCCTCTGGTAATAAAGTAGGAAGAAACACAAATACAGTAAAAGCAGATGAATAAAGTGCAACTTTTTTGTATATATAAAACAATAGAAAACAAACAAACTGATTTAAACAAATTACCCAATTAACCAGAAAAAAAAAAAGCTCAAAACAGAGTCCTGTTTCAAAAAACATCATTATTGGGCATGCTTTTCAATCACAGCCAAAGCATTGGCTTCATCCCAGCAGAATGGAAAACAGCTACCGTCATCTCTTTGTACAAAGGAGTGGAGCCCAGGAACTATAGACCCCTTAGCCTGACCAGCCTTATTTGGCTATGGAATGAATCATCATGGACCTTATTAACAAAAATATAGGAAATCTCCAAATGCTTGACTCCACCCAGTATGGCTTTGTCAAGGGGAGAGCATGGCTGCTAAACTTGATGGACTTCTTTGAGACAGTCACCAAAGCCCTAGACAAGGGCAAATCTGTGCATACTGCCTATCTAGACATAGCCAAGACCTTTGAAACAATCCCCCACTCAGGCATCGTTAATAAACTCACCCAGCTGGGAATCAACCCATATATTGTCAGGTGGGTTGGAAACTGGTTCACTGATAGAACTCATACAGTCAAAATAGGGGACCTCGCCTCCTCCAGCAGACCCATACCTGGTGGTGTTCCACAGGGATCTGTTCTGGGACCCCTACTGTTCAGAATCTACTTCTCTGAAGTACAGGCTAAAACTAAAGGACTGTGGCTGATAAAGTTGGCTGATGACTGCAAACTGGGAGTGATCATTGAAACCCCTAGTGATGTCAACACTCTGAAAGAGGGTCTTACACAGATTAATGACTCTGCCAAAGTCATGGTCTTAAACTTAACTCATTACATCCGAGCGACGCCACTAGGTGCATCTGCAGTTAACTTTTACTGATGCCATGCCTCTAGACGTCAAATTTGTTTGTTCATATTTGTATCAATAATTCCAAAACCATGCTGTGTACAAGGTTTTAAATGATTTCATCTTAAAACCTACTCTATAGCAAACTGAAGTGCATTAATATTTGACCTCTGTCTAGCCCAGGTAAATAGATACTAACTGTTGTTTTTATTATATTAATTTCTATACATACAATTTTCATTTTTTTCTAAATATCTCAGCAACCAAGTAACACAGACAGAACTCCTTAGCCTTATATGAAAGCTCTCAGCTAGATGAATAAAATGCTGCTGACAGTATGTGTGTAACTTGAGTGGTTGTTAAGATATTGTAAATTAGATGAATAAAATGCTGCTGACAGTATGTGTGTAACTTGAGTGGTTGTTAAGATATTGTAAATTCTTTACAAAATATTGCAAATGTTGTTGTTGTGTCTTTCGGCTTTTAGGGGTCGCCACAGCGGAACTCCAGTCCGCTAATGATTGGCAGTAGATTTTTACGTGCCGAGTTGCTGGCCCTGACGCACAACCTTCAATGAAGGTACGCCCATTCACGCATGTCTCCACACAGAAGACGCTCTAGCTGAGAATCGAACAGGACAACGTCTTACTGTGAGGCGACAATGCTACCGCAGCACCACCACCGCAGTCAAAATATTACAAATGTAATAGTTACTATGTTTACTGTGACTTATAAAATTTGGTTTAAGACCTAGAAACTAAAGAATACTACCACTATAAAAATGGTTTGTGCCAAAGAGTTTGCCATTTATACTTCTTTCATAACCCCTATGGTTTCAGAGATATGAAAATTTGTTTGAAATGTGAGGACATAATTAGATTCTGTCAAAAGGCTTAGGCTCCACCCATTGGAAGTTACAGTGCAAACTTCCTGAGCTCCATTGGAGTGAATGAGTTAATGCAAAAAATTGCATTTTCATCCCCTTCGGCAAGGGTGATGTTGCTGAAAACTACTGAGATTTGATCTTCTCAGATTCGATCATATGGCCTTTTGATCATATGAAATAGATCCAAATAAGACCAGATGCAAGCAAGGTTAATGCAATAAACAAGCTGCAAAACCATCTTGTATAACTGAGTTATGACAAGTCCTCAGCATAGTTAACTACTTAGGCAGGCTTGTAAATTGTGCTTCATCCATAAACAGACTTGCTAGAAAAAAATGTAGTCTGGTAATGGAAACATGTTCGAGCCCAGACATTTAGCAAAGTAAAAGAAATGCAACAGATACTCTGCTGGCATAACATGATGCCACTAAACCCGCAATAATGAATGCAAATGCTAGTAACTATGGCCGAGGAGCAGCATTATTCCAAACGGATCAATGTACAGTTGTTTAAGAACTTACCATATGAGTATATGTCTAAACAGATCATTGTTGCAGTAATGCAGATAGATGGGATGTATCCTGCCAAGGATTCTATTTAGATAAAAAAGAGGAAAACTAAGATTGAGGGGGGATGCATATGCTATAACAGATATCTATTCAATTATTTACTGTTATGGTAAGTTGTTACACACTTGCATTATATTCATCATTAGTTCACTGTAGCAGTAATGCTGACAGATGAAAGTATTCTATGATGAATTAAGTTTCATATATAAATGGAAAGAAAACACTCCCCGTGCTATAACTGGTGGATTCCTGATTCAATTATTTAAAAATGAAGAAAGCACAGATATGGGCAGTTATAGATTAATTCTATTACTAAAATTCTTCTCTCAAAACAGCACATTATTATAACAAAATTATTGATTTAGATTAGAAAGTTCTTCCTAGGTAGCTCTGAATTTTGGACCTTAGAGGGACATTTCAACCCAGGATGCAGTTTTTACGACAGAAAAAATATACAAATATGCAAACATCAAAAAGTGCAACTTGTAGGCTCTATTTACTGACTTTTTCTTAGCTTTTGACACTTAACAAACTTTGGAAAAAATGTTCACCCATAAATAAATAGGTACATTTCTGGCTGCTGACTAGATCAAAGCCATCCACATATAGTAAACAGTTACAACCATAGTTCTAAGCCGGAAAAGTGTGTTTTGATGAATCCCCCAAGTAAACCTTGAAAGCAAGCACCACCAACAAGGAAAGATAATCCACCTAAAATAACTGTCTGACAATAACTTCAGAGGTGTTTTTTCTAACAAACACATTTGTGACATCTGTAGCAAAAGCCCATCCCAGGTGCCATTAACATTGCAACACTCCATGTGGACTTTTTCAGGACATTAAAGGAAAGATAAAAGTTTAACAGGAAGTAGGTGGCTAGGAACTTTGTATTTACTGTACCAAAGTAGCATACAGACATTTTGGATCATATTACCATATGCCAGAAATCTTGACTTATTAAAGCCTGATGCACAGTAGCAGACATGAGCTATGTAAAGAAAACTGAAAACAGTAAATAAATGACAGATCTGTAGGTAGAACTCTGACTGTAGAAACTGACAGGACTGATGTCCTTGGTGACAGGACTGCTTCACATTTAAAAATTGTCACAGGGAGCTGACTCCACCCCTGTCCAATAATATACTCCATCCCCTTTTTTCTCCAGTTATGAACCAAGTAAAAGCTACAACCAGAAAACACATACATATCCCAGCACTAAGAAAATAGTCAACAAAAAAAGGAAAAAGTGTTAGTTACTGCAAAATTTTATTTAGAAATTGCCTCATTGGTGACATACAGGGATCAAACCCTGTTTGTGAGCCAGGTGACCCAAGTTCAATTAGCAGCTTGACTGCTTGACGGCAGAGACAGGGAAGGTGAGTGTGCCTATTCTGAGGGAGGCAGCTAGCTCAAGGCACACCTCCATGGCTCAGGGGTGTAGCTAGGATTTTCAAATTTGTACTCACAGCTCTCAAACTGCTACCCCCTCCCCAGCCAAGCTACGGCCATTCTCGCAATTCACGGTTCGCTCTTTTAGTGTTGATGAAGAGGCATTCGCTGTAATGCCTCTTCAGTAATATAATATAGATTCACTCAAACTCGGTTCCTTGACTTGAAAATGAACCTGAAAGTCAGTTCTTTGAAAAATGCAGCAAGGTAGTTGGGGTAGAGGATTCATGCTTTTGTTTTCTGTAACTAAGGTACAGGTTTTGAGCTTGAGTAAATTACTAACCACCTGCTACCCCTAACTAGGGTGTTTCATTCACACACACACCTACCTACCTCTTAGTGCAAGAAATATGGACAAAGCCTAAAATAAACAGGGACAGATATTAAATAATGCTCTCGTGAACTTAGAAAGTTGCTATAATAACAGGATTTGTGCTAGTATGAATTTTTCTAAAGGACATGAAGTCTGAAACTCAAATGTCTGTCATTATTTAGCAACTTCAGCCTTCAATGATTTTCTAGAAAATCACAAAATTTATGAGGAGCAGACAAAAAATATGGGGCAAAAATCTGGACATTCTGCAAAATTTGGGCAGTTGAGAGGTATGCTACCAACCTACCACACACACACACGCACACACACACACACACACACACACACACACACACACACACACACACACACACACACACACACACACACACACACACACACCTCTCAACCTCTTAGAGCAACAAACCCATAAATAAAAATGAGGCAAAGGCCCAAAAATAAGGACATTTTTTTTAAATATTGCTCTTATAAACTTTCTTGCATTAGTATGGATTTTATGAAAGGTATGAAATCTGAAACTCAAATGTCTGCCATTATTTTCTAACTTCAGTCTTTAATGATTTGCCACTAATTTGCCAGAAAACCACAGTTTTATGAAAAACGGACCAAAAATGTGATGCAAAAATATAAAATTGCCAGACAATACAGCTGGGAACCTGTCAAAGAAGGGACATCATTTTAATATGAGCACTGTTAACTTGAGCAGCTGACAAAATTAGAGAATCTACATGCATTTCTGAAATAAAAGTAATGTATAACTCTGATCATTACAGTTATTTATAATTGTAAACCCTCCACGTTTTCTTCTAAAATTGCTATTTTGCAGAGGAATTATTAGGGGGAGAGCAACATTTTGAGTCCAAATTGGGGACAGTTGAGAGGTTTGGATATTCCTAATTCTATAAAGTGATTTATTTGCACATACCTCTCAACCTCTTAATGCAGGAAATCTGGACAAGGCCAAATATATTGGGGGAACATACAAACAGTACTAAAAATTGATGTTGTATAAACATAAGACAGTCGATAGAATAACAGGTCTTGCTTTAGCATGCATTTTTCTGAAGATTATGACGTCTGAAACTTAACGTTGGTCATTATTTAGTGACTTCATTCCTAAATGATTTGCCAGAAAAGTTTTATTTTGCATTTTACAGCATGAACACTGATAAATATCTGCTAAACAAAGCAATGCAGTCTCACAATGAAACTAGACTTAGCATTAAAACTTCTCTGCCCTTGAAACTCATTCATTGAAACAGCATTGAAACCCACATTCAAAGAAAATACATTTTGCCAGTGGCAGATAAAGATTAACTTTGGGCTGTTATCAAATCATAGGCCCCTTGCACATGAAACATACATGTGCTCTTTGATACACCTTCCTGGTTGCATTAAATTATATTCCTTGTACAAATCAGTATAGTTGTTAGACAGCATTTTAAATTTATTATTTTAAACATTTTTCCAGTAAACAATGAAACAAAATGTATGCACCAATAATGACAAAACAGACCAATTCAGAACATTTCCATCATAAAAGTCTACTCAAACTTCTACAGTCTACCAGTATCAGTAAATATGCACAATCTCTGAACTAGTAAAAGCCATCTACATAATTTCTCATTAAAGAAATCTGTAACTAATGAAGAGGCTGCTGCTAGCAAACAACTTTATATTTCATGGTTTCATCTACAAATAAAGTGCCTGTTGCCCTTGAGGAATAAATTGCCTATGTTGCATTAAAAAATGATATGCTAGTAATATTGCAATAGGGAATGGATGGCAAATTGATAACAAGTTCATAGTTATTACTAGATATCTTCGCCAAAGAGGACTACAGCGTTCACCCCACTTTACAACACAGTACAACAAAAAGAAAAAAAAAAAAAAAAAAAATCTTGCTTTTTTCCCACTTTCTGAAAGTTAAGGAAGTTCAGTTACAGATTTGTTGTTCTGAACTATTTGGAAGTTTCTAAAAGGCCAGTGCTTACTTGGGCTAAAGGGAAGTCTCTGTGTTCACCAGTGGGAGTGGTTAACATTGAACAGCCTGCCTGTCCCTGGAGGAGTGGTTACTACCTAGAAGCTATAGTTTTATTGGCCATTTTGGGTCAATTCTAAACTCCTTGATCTCTCTCTCTTAAAACCAGGCTGCCTCGTGGTTTTGGCATCTTTTCAGGCTTGCTAGTTGTTGCTAAAGCACCTACCAAGAGGAGAAAACGCTGAGAGAAGAAAAGGAGCCACTTTTGTGATTTTAAATATTTTCTTCTGATTTTTTGTTAAGTTTTACTGCTTTGCCACCTACTTTTTGGCATTTTCCGGCTTGCTAAAATTTATATCTGTAACAGTAACAGTACTTGGAACACATCTAGAGCCTGTTTACTGCATTTCTTGTGTTGCACTTAATTTAAAATCGTTTTTTTTCTCTAAAAACTGCATTTTACCTGATTTTGGCCTAGCACTCAAGTGTGGGGTCATTTATTGCAATGTTGTGATTATTTTGCTGCTTGTGTGTCTCTGCTACCTTAAAACTACAACAAAAAGAAAAAAAAACAAAAAAAATCTTGCTTTTTTCCCACTTTCTGAAAGTTAAGAAAGTTCAGTTACAGATTTGCTGTTCTGAACTGTTTGGAAGTTTCTAGAAGGCCAGTGCTTGCTTGGGCTAAAGGGAAGTCTCTGTGTTCACCAGTGGGAGTGGTTAACACTGAACAGCCTGCCTGTTCCTGGAGGAGTGGTTACTACGTAGAAGCTGTAGTTTTATTGGCCATTTTGGGTCAATTCTAAACTCCTTGATCTCTCTCTCTCTCTCTCTTAAAACCAGGCTGCCTCATGGTTTTGGCGTCTTTTCAGGCTTGCTAGTTGTTGCTGAAGCACCTACCAAGAGGAGAAAACGCTGAGAGAAGAAAAGGAGCCACTTTTGTGATTTTAAGTATTTTCTTCTGATTTTTTGTTAAGTTTTACTGCTTTGCCGCCTACTTTTTGCCATTTTCCGGCTTGCTAAAGTTTATATCTGTAACAGTAACAGTACTTGGAACACATCTAGAGCCTGTTTACTGCATTTCCTGTGTTGCACTTAATTTAAAATCGTTTTTTTCCTCTAAAAACTGCATTTTACCTGATTTTGGCCTAGCACTCAAGTGTGGGGTCATTTATTGCACTGTTGTGATTATTTTGCTGCTTGTGTATCTTTGCTAACTTTAAACTACAGCAAAAAGAAAAAAAAACAAAAAAATCTTGCTTTTTTCCCACTTTCTGAAAGTTAAGAAAGTTCAGTTACAGATTTGCTGTTCTGAACTGTTTGGAAGTTTCTAGAAGGCCAGTGCTTGCTTGGGCTAAAGGGAAGTCTCTGTGTTCACCAGTGGGAGTGGTTAACACTGAACAGCCTGCCTGTCCCTGGAGGAGTGGTTACTACCTAGAAGCTGTAATTTTATTGGCCATTTTGGGTCAATTCTAAACTCTTTGATCTCTCTCTCTCTTAAAACCCTACAACTCTCTTTTTGATGGTTTTGCGCACTGAGCAGCGTCGGGCAGCGCCGCCTAAACAGGTTTAAACTATTCCAGGCTCCACAAAGTCTGCTCTTCACTTTTTCCCTTAGAACTGTTCAAACTCTCAAAGTAATCACTCTATTCTCTTTCTAAAGCCCTGCACTTGCTCATCTCTTACAAGGAAACACTAACTAACTAAAGCACTACACCCTCCTTGACTTCTCATAAGTATTAGACTCCCAATTGGTCCGTTCTGATCAAGTGAAAAATCAGTTCCCTTCCCTAATCTGATCAGTAAAAAAAACAGTTCCCTATACTAATCTGGTATGTCCAAGGGTCATTTTCAAGGTTACTCTCCAGTCCAGCTGGTGAATCTGGGAATTTTGAGGCAATGTTACAATTGCCTTATGTACACAGACAACCCTCTCCTCCTTCCAACAAACTCTAATACATGTGAGAGATGCAGTTACACAGCCAAACTGGAGGCAGAGCTCTCTCAACCCAAGACTGGCACAGTCAGTCAGGAGGAAAAGGTAACCACCCACACCACAAATCCAGTCTCACACAGACCTATTGCATCTGCATACCCAACACATAAACACACAAAAACATACTCAGAGGCTCTAAATAAAAATCTGCCTAAACAGCAAAGACCTCCTAAGCAGATATCCAAGCAACAGCCACCCCTCAACAATACCCACAAATCACATATCTCACAAAATCAGTGTGCCTCACAGTCACAACCCATAAGGCCAAACAACAGACTAAATACACTTGTTATAGGGGACTCTATTGTCCGGCACACTGACGTCCCTCTCACCAGACTGAACAAGGAGAAGGTCACTGTAAGCTGCCTGTCGGGTGCCAGGATCCGCCACATAATGCAAGCACTCAGGTCACTCCAAAGCAAGTACAAGTATGACTCCGTCATTGTCCATGCTGGTGTGAATGACCTGAGACGTACCTCCCTGGACTACATGAAAAGAGACATAGAGGAGCTCTCTGACCATGTAGCCCAGGCTGGTATGTCCCTGACCTTGAGTAGCATCTTGCCCTCACCAAGAATGATGCCACAGTATAAAGACAAAATGATCAGTTTCAACAATTGGCTAAAGTATTGGTGTCATTCAAAGGGGATCCAGTGTCTGTCAGCCTGGGATGACATGCTCGACAAGCCACGTTGCTTCGCTAGGGACGGCTTGCACCTGTCACCCTTAGGCTTTCATATACTGGCCAAGGCTCTTGCCACCCCATAGTGCCTTTTTAGGCAAGGCTCAAAGGACAAACCCACCTCCATAGACAACCCAAAGATAAAAAAACTAAAGGTAATGCTACTCAATGCCAGAAGTCTAAACCTCAAGATGCATGCACTTGAGACTCTCCTCAGTATGGAGAAAATCGATGTCTGTGCAGTAACAGAAACCTGGTTCAAGGCTCCTGAGAGCACCCCAGCACTACCAGGTTATAACTCATACCATGCGTTTCGGCCCCAAAACTCAGACCGAAGCACAAAAGGAGGGGGGAGTATCTATATTCATCAAAGATACCTACACCTCCAGGTTAGTGGCACTGCACGAAGCATCGGAAACCATCCATGTGCAACTAACAGCGGGCAAAACTGCCTTTCAGTTTGTAGCCTGCTACAGAACACCCTCCCTATTACAGGAACCCCACTTGGCATTCCTGAGAACACTGGAGAATATGAAGGTCTCTCCAAACACTATGTTATTGGGTGACTTCAACTACCCAAACATTGACTGGGAAAACTACTCAAGCCCAAACACCCTCGCCAACGGTTCCTTGAATTTATAAACTCTAGCAATGGAACAACTGGTCACCACTCCCACAAGAGGGAACAACATATTGGACCTGGTCATCACCAACATGGGGACTCTATGTTCCACACCAGAGGTAAACCCCTCATTGGTAAGATCAGACCATAAACAAATTTCCCTGGACATCCATATCCCGTCCCCACCCAAGGAAATCACTGTAAAGAATTTCTCCAAAGCCAACTTTGCACTTCTCAAGACTGAGGTGGAATCCTTCAAAGCCCCTGGGCCAGAGGATAATACAGCTCAATCCGCAGAATCCTTTACAAATGCATTCTATGAGCACCTGCAGGAATGCATGGATCGTGCTATCCCAAATAAAACCAAGACTCACTCCTCCTAAAACAGGAGACCGGTCTGGTGGACCCCGGCCATAAATAAGCTATACAACAGAAGGAGGAAGCTACTACATGACAGAGCAAAATCCCAAAAAGGGAAGGCATCTCTGATCAGTATTTGCAAGAAACTTCGATCCCTCATAAAATCATCAAAGGCCAGTTTCGAAAGAAAAATTGCCCTAGACACTAAAGATAATCACAAGGCCTTCTTTAGTTATGTCAGAAACATGGTGAAACTCCCAGATATGCTCTGAATTGTTGCATAACGGTACAAAATATACCGAACCTACAGACATAGCCAACATCCTGGCAGACAGATTCAGCGCAAACTTCTCCCCCCCATCCCCCCCAAAGGAGCAAACGCCTATCCCAACTGAATGTAACCTCCCTGACATCACAGATGCACAGGTGAAAGCTGCCCTCTCCAAAGCAAAAAACACAGCATCTATGGGACTGGATGGTGTCCCAGGCTGTGTCTTACATGAGCTCCAAGAAGAACTGAACCCTCACATTAAGTCACTGTTCAAACTTAGCCTTACTACAGGATATGTACCCAAAGAATGGCATACATCTACAGTGGTCCCACTCCACAAAGGTGGTGCCACAACGGACCCGGAAACTATTGCCCCATAAGCCTGACTAGTCTGGTCTGTAAAGCTATGGGCGTATTATCATGGAACTCATAAACAAAGACATTGGGAGCCTCCAGACACTGGACCCTACCCAATTCGGCTTTGTTAAGGGCAGATCGTGCCTCTTAAACCTAGTTGATTTCTTTGAAACAGTTACCAAAGCCATAGATGAGGGCAAGGTAGTCCACACAGCCTACCTGGACCTCGTAAAAGCCTTCGACACAATACCCCACTCGGGCAACATAAATAAGCTTACCAGCTTAAATATTAACCCCTATATCACAAGATGGGTTGCAAACTGGCTCAGAGATAGAACCCACATGGTCAGAATCGCAGGTGCCATGTCCGAATCCAAACCAGTTACAAGTGGCGTCCCACAGGGCTCAGTTCTGGGACCTCTCTTGTTCGGTATATACTTCTCTGAGGTTCAGGCTAACACGGGGGGATTATGGCTGACCAAGTTTGCAGATGACTGCAAACTGGGGGCCATAATCGAATCTCCAGCTGACACAAGCATCCTCCAAAAGGGTCTCACAGAGACAGATGCTTGGTGCCAGAACCATGGCCTCAAGCTAAATGCTAAAAGTGCATAGTCATCCCCTTTGGGAAAAACAAGGTGCCCACAAATTACCACATAGGTGGTAATCCATTAAAATCTGGAAGAAGTAATTAGAGATTTGGGGACCAACGTAGATAGTAATCTCTCCTTTGATAATCACGTTGCCAAAGTGGTTAGAAAGACCTTCTATATAGCCCACCTTATCACAAAAGGGTTCGCATCTAGATCAAGAGAGGTCATTGTGCCCCTCTACTCGTCACTCAACAGGCCCATAATTGAATACAATGCCCCTTTTGGGATGTACATTACCCGACACCTGCAGCAACTGGAGAGAACCCAAAAGTACCTCACCAAGAGGATCATGGGATACAAACAGATGTCCTATGCAGCTCGACTAAAGAAACTCCAGCTCTTCTCAGTTGCTTACCACCTACTCAGAGGCGATCTATGCCTGACGTACAAAGCCATGTCAAACCCAGAATTAATGGACATGCTCCACCTCAAAAAATCCAAGTCCCTTAGAGCTACACGCTCCAGGGACCTAAACCTCAGCACAAAAATAAATAGGACATGCTGGAGGGACAGATTAATTTCCCAGAGGCTCCCCTCACTCTGGAATAGAATCCCAATTCATGTTAGACATAGCCCCTCGCTGACCCTCTTTAAGTGAAATTTGGACGCGTGGATGGGAAATCGCAAATTCACCCCTGGGATCTCTCCTGTGTCCCTGCTAGACAGAGGCACAGTAAACTAATCTTAAAAGGGTACCTTCTGTGACCTACTTTACAGAGGCACAGTAGGCTAATCTAATAGGGAGGCGGAAGCCAAATACACTCTGGCTAGGCTTATAAATGCCCTAGGGCAGATAGCCCAGTATCTACCTATGAACCTATGAACCTATGTCCAGAATTATGTAAAGAGCTGGATGGCTGATATTGTATCTCAGTGGGATAGGAAAACATCATCACTTCCATATGTTTAGCATGACCAATACAAAAAGACTTGAAATGGATTCTGGGAAGGAGAAAAGAAAACACTAAAACATGATCTCATTAATATGTCAGGTCCCATGACAGCCACATTGTGGAAAACATATTAAAATCTTTTAAGAAGAACCTAGAGTTATTTTAATGCATTAAAATGACTGAGAAAACAAAGATATAATGAAAAACACACATTTTTGAGTTAAGCTGTGGAGTTTTCCTTTAAAGGCATGCAAAGGGAATTTTAACATCATACGATGCAATTGTCATAATGAACCACATTCACTTGAAAGCATAATTACAACATATTGTGAAAAGTGTTTTCTTCTTTGAAAAATAATGATATATAAAAACATTACTAAGGTACTCTTCACAACTTGGTAATTCTCATTCTTAAAATACTCAATCGATATGTTGTCATTCAACCCAGAAAAAACTCTGGCATTGAGCCTTTATTGCCAAATTCACTCTCTATATTCAAGCCTTTTTCTCCCCAAAGACCAATGATTGGGGGCTTAAACAAATCATATTGTCAAGAGAAAAAATCCCACCACATGCTTTGTTTGTTAAGCATCTCCACCAGTCCAAATCTAGCAAATTATATTTTAGTTGTAGCTTTCTGGAGGAGGTTAGGAAACAGGCCTCCTCAGTAAACTTTACCAGGTAGGACAAAATCCAATAACCTTGACTATGTAATCCTCCCAGTACAGTGACCCCTGTTAAAGCTTGGATGACTTTAAAAATGGAATGTCTAAATCTAGAGGCTTATCTATCCCTGACTGTGTCTGTAACTGGAATAAAACTTTATTAATAATGTATGCCATCTCTTAGATAAATAAGAAAGACTCAGTAAGTGCCATCACATGGCCTTATTAGCCAACAGTGTTGCTTCCAGCTCAGATCATATCGGGGGCAAATTATCTAAAACACTCAGTGACTTGCTGTATTTTACTTTCTCAAGTTAAAGCTGATTGTGCCTCATTTGCTCAAAACTAAACACTCATAAGTGTATTCAAGGTCAAGAAACTTGAATACACAGACTCTGTAAATATAACTTCTCTGAATTTGTGCAATCTTGGAGGCAATATATTTCTGGTCTTTGGGACTGAACTTCCATGGCAGGGAATTCAGGAAGGCTTTCCCCCTGCTTGAATCCCTTTTTTTAAACTCGCTGCTGATTGCAAGTATTTCTTGACTTGAATGATCAGCAACAAGTTAGTGATACTTGAGCAGCTCATGTTCAAGTTGATAAAGTCAATCCTTCCAAGACTGCTGTATCACGAGAGCTGTGGCATATAGCTTTATGCTGGGGAGCCCCATTTCCCCATCATGAGTTGGAGGTGAAGCAATAAAGTGATGCATACCTTGCCATATTTAGTGATTAACACTGGATAGTGTAGGCATATGTGAGCCCCTGAGGAAGGAAAGTATCCAGTGTTGTTGAGTGTACCCAACAGTGTGAGAGAGATAACCAGATTCAAGTGCAAACATTTGTGAACAGCCAATCCCTTAGGGGGCTTTATTTTAGCACAGAGATTGGCCTATAGTTCTTTTTTTTTTTTTTTGGCGGTAAACTCTGACAACTGAAAAAAAATTAAAAATAACCAGTAGTGTAACCAGTTGTACTTGCGCACACACACACACACACACACACACACACACACACACACACACACACACACACACACACACACACACACACACACACACACACACTTACCTGTTAATCCCTTAACGATAATCCATTTGTGATTAGCTATGCACATTTCCCGCTCACACACAAGAACCCCTTACCTGATAATCCATTCACCTTCCACAGCAATAATCCATTTGCGATTAGCTATGCACATTTCCCGCTCACAGCCAGCCAGCCGGACATGACGTGATGATGTAATTCCGACTGGCTGGTATGTGAGCTCAATTCCGACTGGCTGATATGTAAATGTAAATTAAAGGAGCCACGCTGTTTTTTTTTAATTAAAAAAGCTACCCCCTCTTCTAAATAAGTTGTACTGAAATCAGTACAGTGCATACGCCTACCGATGTCCCTGCCATGGCTGAGACAGGGAGGGTGAGTGCACCTATTCTAAGGGAGGCAGCTAGCTCAAGGCACACCTCCATGGCTGATCCCTGCTTGAGGCTGGGGACATACAGGGAGTGCTATATATAGGCAGCAGGGATTTGGCTGAATTTCACACGGCGTCATGGATGATAACTTATGAACCCATTGAATGTCCTGCCCTTGGGCAGCATGAAAATGCATGAGGGCAGGGAATAGGCCTTAAATAGATAAAAGACCCTCAGCAGAAGTGTGATACTGCTTCAAGAAAGCTCAGTCTCCACAATGGCTCTGAAATTAGTTAAAGTCAGTCCACAGGCATTATAAAGGGTTTAGTAGCCCTGGTGGATGAGGAGAGGTCCTGGAAACAGTTGATGGTCAGCAACAGGGAGAAAACAAATCTATTCATAAATATAGTATTAGGTTAAGTACCCATAACTTTCAGATCTGTTTTTGTTGAACTCTGGCTGCAGAAAATGAGAGAGCATAGACCTTAACTTGCACATACAAGTGGCTCCGATGAACAAACTTACTCTTAACAGCTATGGTTCCACAGGAAAATATAGATGAGGAAATAACATCCATGTTAAAGACATCTGTAAGATATGTGATATCAGCCAACTAGTAGTTGGAGCAAATGGATAGACATTAACAAATACAGCATGACACAAAGAATGCTATAAGCATGAAGAATGGTCTGGTATAACGTGCTTAAACAGCAGAGTGCTGGCTGACTTATCAAAAGAGATAGGCTGGTTATTAGCTGTGCTCATGAACTCAATGCATTTACAATGTCTAGCAAGTAGAACAGAAGGCTGGTCATTCCCACTGACTGAGGAACCTGTCATTAACATCCACACAGATGCCAGGGTTTAGGTTCATAGGTAAGTACTAGGCTATCTGCCCAAGGGCATTTATAAGCCTAGCCAGAATGTGTTGGTTGGCTTTCGACACCCCCTTAGATTAGTTCCCTGTGCCTCTGTCCAGCAGAGCCATTAGTTCCCTGCACCACTATCCAGCAGGTCCATTAGTTGCCTGCGCCACTGTCCAGCAGAGCCAGTGCAGTGATCCCTGGGGTAAATTTTCTGTTTCCCATCCACCCATCAAGGTTTCCCTTGAAGAGTGTTAGTGAGGGGCTCTGCCTGATGTATATTGGACTCCTGTTCCAAAGCATGAGGAGTCTCTGGGATAGGAATCGATCCCTCCAGCATGTCCTATTTATCGTTGTGGTGAGGTTTATATCTCTAGAGTGTGTGGCTCTCTGGGATTTGTTTTTTTTAGGTGGAGCATGTCCATCAATTCTGGGTTGGACATGGCCTTGTATGTCAGGCAGAGATCACCTCTGAGTAAGCGGTATGCAACCGAGTACAGATGGAGTTTCTTGAGTCGGGCTGCATAGGGCATCTGTCTGAGGCCAGTAATCCTCTTGGTGATGTACTTTTGTGGCCTTTCCAGCTGTTGCAGGTGTAACCTATGAATCTATGAATGAATCTATGAATCTTGTAAGGTACATCCCAAATGGGGCGTTGTATTCTATGATGGGTCTAATGAGTGATGAGTAGAGAGGCACAACAACCTCTTTTGTTCTAGATGCGAACCCTTTTGTGATTAGGTGGGCCACATAGAAGGATTTTCTAACCACCTTGGCAATAAGATTATCAAACGAAAGATTACTATCTACTTGGGTCCCCAGATCCCTTATTACATTTTCTGTATTTAGGGGACTACCACCTATGTGGTAGTTCGCAGGTACTTTGTTTTTTCCAAAGGGGATGACTATGCACTTTTTGGCATTTAGCTTGAGGCCATGATTTTGACACCAGGTATCCATCTCAGTGAGACCCATCTGGAGGGTGTCTGTATCAGCTGGAGAATCAATTATGGCCCCTCGTTTGCAGTCGTCTGCAAACTTGGTCAGCCATAGTCCTCCTATGCTTGCCTGTACCTCTGAGAAGTATATACTGAACAGAAGGAGTCCTAGGACTGAGCTTTGGGGGATGCCACTTGTAACCGGTTTAGAGTCGGACATAGAGCCTGCAACTCTCACCATGTGGGTTCTATCCATGAGCCAGTTGGCAACCCATCTTGTGACATAGGGGTTTATGTTCAAGCTGGTGAGCTTGTCTATAATACTAGAATGGAGAATGGTGTCAAAAGCCTTTACGAGGTGTAAATAGGCTGTGTGGACCTCCTTTCCCTCGTCTAATACCTTGGTAACCACATGATCTGCCCTTAACAAAACCAAACTGGGTAGGGTCCAAGGTTTGGAGGTTCCCAATGTCTCTGTTAATAAGTTCCATGATGATGTGTTCCATAGCCTTGCAGACTAGGCTAGTCAGGCTTATAGGGCGATAGTTCCCGGGGTCCGTTGTGGGTCCACCTTTGTGGAGAGGGATAACTGTTGCTGTGCGCCATTCTGTGGGTACGTAGCCTGTAGAGAGGCTGAGTTTGAACAGTGTGTTTAGGTGAGGGGTTAGTTCATTTTGGAGCTCTTGTAAGACACAGCCTGGGACCCTGTCTGGTCCCATTGAAGCTGTGCTTTTGGCTTTGGATAGGGCTGTTTTAACCTGTGTGTCAGTGATTGATGGGGCCCTACATTCTTCTGGTATGGTTATGGGCCTTTTAGGGTGTGAGAGGGGGGTGAAGTTTGCACTAAACCTGTCTGCCAGAATGTTTGCAATATCAGTCGGTTCAGTGTATTTTGTGCCATTCTGCCCTAACTCAGAGCAGATCTGAGAGTTTCCACTTAGGTTCTTGACATAGCTAAAGAACGCTTTGTGGTTATCTTTGGAGTCATTGGCAATTTTTCTTTTGAAACTAGCCTTGGATGTTTTAATGAGGGATCGTAGTTTCTTGCGTATACTGATCAGGGTTGTCTTTCCTTCTTGGGATTTTACTCTTTCCTGTACTAGTTATCTCCTTCTGTTGTATAGCTTGTTTATGGCAGGGGTCTACCAGACTGGTTTCCTTTTTTTGGAGGAGTGAGTCTTGGTTTTACTTGGGATAGCACAATCCATGCATTGCTGCAGATGCTCATACAGTGCCTTTGTAAAGGTTTCAGCAGCTTGGACAGCATTGTCCTTTAGCATGGGGGCTGTGAACCTTTCCACCTCGGTCTTAAGTAACATGAAGTTTACTTTTGAAATGTTTTCATGGTGGTTTCCTTGATTGGGGGTGGGGGCAGAATGTGGATATCCAGAGTGATTAGTCTATGGTCTGATCTAACCAGCGAGGGGTTGACCTCTGTGGAACACATATTGGTGATGACCAGGTCCAATATATTGTTCCCTCTGGTGGGGGTGTTGACCAGTTGATCCAGGGCATTCAAGTTTATAAATTCTAGGAAGTGTTGGGCAAGGGAGTTAGTACTTGAGTAGTTCTCCCAGTTTATGTTTGGGTAATTGAAATCACTTAGTATTAAGGTGTTTGGTAGGACCTTCATATTTCCCAGTGTCTCCAGAAATGCGGAATGGGGGTCCTGGGCCATGGTGGGTGATCTGTAGCAAGCTACAATTTGGATTGCAGTTTTGCCCATTGTTAGTTACACATGGATGATCTCTGATGCATTGTGCTGCGCCACTAACCTGGAGGTGTGGCGCTTGTACTTGGAGAAGGTATGCGCTCATCAGCCAAGTAAAAGTTTACTAATCATGCTTAGATTAAACTACATAGGAAAAAAATGGGAATTGTAGGAACAATAAATACAGAGGAGGAATGAGGTTTAAAAGAAAGCAGGACTTAAATGAGCTATGTAATGTTTGAAAATGATTGGGTGGATTATAAGTAATATATAATGTTTGCAACTGGGAGTGAGTCAGTATGGTTTGTGATGTAAAATGCTTGCAACTAAGATTGTGTCAATGTAGTTTGTTTTCATTTATATAAATGTATGATTGCTTATGTCGTAAGTGATTGTTTAATAAAGATGTTTTTTGTTTAAAAAAAGGGGGCAGGAATTGAATAATGTTGCTTAGGTTATATGATATATAGCAATATATGTGAAAAATAATGTTTGTCAACTTGTTAATACAGTTTGATTACTTTTATATAAATGCAAATGTGCTTCTGTCACAAGTGATAATTTAATAAAGGTGTTTTAAAAAGAAGGCAAAAAAGAAAATGCTTTAAGGATGTCTATGTATAATAAATTAAGAAAACAGACTAAGGTGACAATGATCCCTAATTGAATTCTGGAGGAAGAGAGCTCCACCAGCTTCTAACTGTGTCTGGAAAATGTTTGAACATTACAGTGAGCATCTAATTATGGGCAAATGAAGCAAGTTTTCAGCACATTTTATATCCCAAAGAGAAAAAAGAAATATATGAGAAATGGTTTAATCAGACAAGAAGAAGGTTGATTGTACCTCTATCAAAGGTCTAACATTTCAAAAAGACCTCTGACAAGGACTCCCGACCAGAATAAAAATTGATCTTGCAATAGAAAGAGTGGAAGCAGGTTGTCATGTGGTACATCTAAACCTGATGTATTGAAATAAAACATTTTATCTCACAATCTAACTGAAAATCATTTTCCAAATGAATACATAATTCCTTCCAGACTGTTACAAATCTGAATGTGAACTAGAAGACTGTGTTGTAAAAGTGTTTTGCAGTCTCCAGAGTGAGGGCAGTCAGAAAGTGGAACTTCTAGGATGTAGGACTTCGGACTATTACAGAAAAGAAATAAAATAAGTGAAGAACAAACTAGTGTTAAGAAGATAGTTCATACCTTTAAGGATTTTGCATAAAGGTATTTGCAGAATCTTCGGAAAGAGCACAAAGATCCCATAGCAGATGTATAGAGGATCCAGACAGAAAAACCCTAGCAAAAAAGGGAAGCATTCCTGTAAATCCATTTGCAAACTTATTAAATAATCATGGATGATAGAAAATTATCCCAAGAACATAAAGTACCCAGAAAACTAGCTTTTGAATGTAAAAGAGAGAATAGCCCAAGTACCACAGTGAAAAATGTAAGCAAAATTCCCAACACTTAACACAAAGGAGGGGGAGGAGAAAGATTATACTATAAACTGTGTTATTTGTTTAAAAATCTGGGAAATGTCAAAATGTATACATGATTCCTGATAAGCTGTGGGAGAGTCAGGCAGCCAAGAGAATGACCTGCAGCAGTCAATTTCTCCTGATGTAACTGACAATCTACTCATGTTTGAGGCCACAGTTTAAACAATACTTACTAAAACAGTTTGACTACAACTTTCCAACTAAAGGACATAGCAAATAAAATGATATCTCCAGCTGTGTAGTACATTTACCTCCCACATACCTGATGCACTTGATTAACTCACCCATTCTAAACTGTTATCCAGCTTACCATGCCATTACTGCTCTAAACCCATTACACATACTCTTAGCCCCTCTTTCAGCTTACTGGTATCTATAAGTTTTCCTAACCTAACTGCTACTACCCATATCTCCACCAATACTATGCCTCCCACTTTATAGGATCATAGGAAGTTACTAGGCTATTGGTCCTGAGGCCCTCATAAGCCTAGCCAAGAGTTTAGCCCATGCATAGACAAATCAGCACCCAATGCCCCTGTCCAGCAGGGTGAAATCCCATGATTTATTTTCTATTTCCCATCCAGTTATCCAGGTTGCGCTTAAAAAGGGGTAAAGAGGTACTCTGCTTGACGTGGAGATGGAGTCTATTCCATAGATGGGGGAGTCTCTAGGACACAAATCTGTCTCGCCAACAAGTCCTACTGATGCTACAGACCAGGTTGAGGGTGCACGTGTGGGTTACTCGAGTAGAGCTTGACTTGTGTATATGCAGCAGTTCCATCAAGGCGAGGTCCAAGATTGCCTTGTATGCCAGACAGAGGTCACCTCTGAGCAGTCTGTATGAAACAGAGTAGAGGGATAGGGCTTTTAGCCTATCTGTGAATGGTAGATTTGTGAGGCCCTGGATTCTCCTGGTGAAGAACCTCTGTGGTCTATCCAGCTGCTGCATGTGCTTTGTGAGGTACATGCCGAATGGGGCATTGTACTCAATAATTGGCCTTATAAGGGAAGAATACAGGGATGTTATGACCTCCTTGTCCCTGGATGAGATACCCTTACTTATGAGGTGAGCCATGTAGAAAGCTTTCTGTATAATGGAAGCAACGTGGGGGTCAAAAGTCAGGTTGCTATCAGCCTGAGTGCCCAAATCTCTCACAACTGATTGAGTGCTTAGGAAACTTGGTCAGCCATAGCCCACCGGCTTTGGCCTGCACCTCAGAAAAGTATATCTCAAATAACAGAGGCCCCAAGACCGAACCCTGGGGTACACCACTCGAAACGGGTCTACTGCTTGAGGTGGCTTCCCCTATTTTGACTAAGTGGGTTTTATCAGTGAGCCAGTTAGCTACCCATCTGGTAACATATGGATTGATGCCTAGTTGAGAGAGTTTATCTATTATGCCTGAGTAGGGAATAGTGTTGAAGGCTTTGGCCAAGTCAAGGTAGGTGGTGTGCACTGTCTTCCCCTCATCCATGGTTTTAGTGACTGTCTCAAAAAATTCAACCAAATTTAACAGACATGACCTCTCCTTGATGAAGCCAAACTATGTTGGATTGAGTGTTTGGAGTTTACCAATGTCCTTGTTAATGAGGTCCATTATAATCTGTTCCATGGCCTTGTAGATCAGGCTAGTTAGGCTGATGGGTAAATAATTTCCTGGATCCATGGACACTCCACCTTTGTGTAAAGAGATGACAGTGGCTGTCCTCCACTCAGCTGGGACAAAGCCGGTACTCAGGCTTTGGTTGAATAGGGGCATAATGGTGTTGCAAGTTCCTGCCTGAGTTCATGTAGGATGCAGCCTGGGATGTTATTGGGTCCCATGGAGGCTGTATTTTTAGCCTTTGAGAGAGCAGTGATGACCTGATCCCTAGATATAAGGGTAAGGGGGTAGGTACTGGGAATGTCCTGATTTGCTGATGGGTGGGATAGAGGGGTGAAATTTTCACTGAATATGTCAGTCAGCAAGTTTTCTATATCTGTGGTATTTGTATATGCGGTGTGCTTGACCACCAGTTCTGAATAGATCTGGGTGCTACCTTTGAGATTACGGACATATGTGAAGAAGTGTCTCTAGTAGATGTGGCAAATTTGGACTCAAAGTTTGCTTTGGAGGATTTCACTAGTGCTCTTATTTGCTAGTTTAGGCTAAGGAGGGATTGTTTCCAATTGGGCTCCTGCTCCGTTTTGGTCCTGGACAGCAATTATTTTCTTTTTTTATAGAGTTTATTTATTGTAGATGTCCACCAGACAAGTTTACTCTTCTTTGCGGAGGATAATTTAGTCCTGTCAGGTATTGTTGATTTCATGCATCTATATAAATGTTTGTATAGTAATTTGGTATAGTTTTGGATACTTGTACAAGTTCCTAGAGAGGGGAAGGGGGCTGTGAAGCTGTTTATACTATCTCTCAGGAGGCTGTAATCAGCTTTGGAAAAGTTTTTTTGTTTGTCCCTAGCTAGAGGGGGGTCAGGGGAGATGGCAAATTTGAAGGTGACTGCTTTATGGTCTGATCTTACAAGGGAGGATGATACTGCAGGGATGCTGCTGTGGTTACCCATGTTGGTTAATACCAAGTCCAAGATATTATCACCTCTTGTGGGGGTATTGACTAGCTGTTCCAAAGCATTGCATTGACAAAATTGAGGCATCTCTGGGCATTTGTGTTCTGGCATGAGTAGTTCTTCCAGTCTATATTTGGGTAGTTAAAGTCACCTAGGATCAGGTTAAAGGGTTGAACCTTGATAGATTCGAAGAGGTCTAGATACGGAGTTTGGACATCTTGGTTCAGATTTGGGAGCCGGTATCTAGCTATGATTTGTATAGGATTCTTTTCAATGGTTAACTGCACCTGGAATGTCTCCTGTGAGTCATACTGTTTGAATAGCCTGGAGGTGTGTATGTCTTTAATATATATTAAAACTCCACCTCCTTTGGTTTTACTACCCACAGTTTGGGGTCTGAATGCATGATAGAATGAGTAACCAGGTATGGCTCAGGTGCTCTCCACAGCTTTAAACCAGGTTTCTCTGATTGCGCAGATTTCAGCATTTTCCAGGGTTAAGAATGGTTGCAATGAGTGCAGTTCCATGTTTAGACTCCTAGCATTTAGCAGCATGACCTTTAATTTGGGTTTTGTTGAAATTTTTATGTTGGTAGTTTTAACCTCATCACTTTTTCTAAAAAAGGCACTATGGGGGAGGCAAGCACCTTTGCCAGAAGCCTGAAGCCCAAGTGAGACCAAGTGAGACAGATGGAGGCTATCTCTGGCAAAGCATTGTGTCTGTCGATCATATTTTCCCAGGCTGTCAGGTACTGAATCCCCCTGGAATGATACCAGAAACTAAGCCAATTGTTAAAGTCAATCATTTTCTGTTTGTACTGAGGTATCATTCTGGGTGATGGTAGAATGCTACTTAAGGCTATGGACATACCTGCCTGGGACACATACTCAGTGAGTTCAATCATGTCTCTCTTCATATAGTCCAGGGAGGCACATCTCAAGTCACTCACACCAACATGGACTATGACAGAGTCGTAACAGTACTTGTTGTTGATAGACTTGAGTGCGTGTGTGATATGATGGATTCTGGCCCCTACTGTGGTTAGGGTATAAGCCGTGTTGGGTAGGGGTTAGGAGATTTTCTTTGTAGAAAAAATGCACTTCTCAATAATCTTTGAGAGGGGCGACAGAATGGCTATAGGGCTGAAATTGGAGGGGTCAGTGGAGTTTCCTCCTTTATGTCAAGGTATAACAGAATTTCTTCCAGATATCAGGAACAATGGTTTCTTGGATAGAGTTATTGATTAATATGGAGATGGGATATGCGATGGAATTTGCAGCTGGTTTATGGAAAAGGGGTGGTAATTTATCAGCAGAAGGGGAGCATGTTTTGAGTTTGCTGAGAAGTGCTCTGATATAAGCAGTGGGGACAAGCTTAAGACAAAAGGGGGTTGTGTGGGTGTATGGAGAGGGAAAGCTAGAGGGGTAGGTACTTGTGTCTTTTTTAGTTAGCTTCTGAATGGTGTCAGTAAAGACGTTAAGCAATGTAACAGTGTCTAAGGCAGAGCTATTCGGGGAGGGAGAGAGTGCAGAAGGCCTACCTGGGTGTAAAAGCTTAATTGTATTCCATAGATTCATAGGTAGGTACTAGGCTATTGGCCCTAAGGCCTATACAACCCTAGCCAAAAAGGTACCCTGGCTTTCACCACCCAGAATTATTTGAGGTTGTAGTGGGGGTTATTTTGTGTCTTTAAAAAATTTTTTTTATCATGGTTGTCTGTTTTTTTTTTTTTTTTTTTTTTTTTTTAAGTTGGGAAAATCTCTGTAAGATTCAAGACTGGAAGGGGAACTGTTTTTTTCCCAGTTTTTCCAGTATCTGTTTTGTACATGAGGGAATGAGTGTCTTGAGTTATCCAAGGAGCAAAGTTGGATTTTATTCTAATTTTCCTGAAGGGGCTAGAGAGCTTAGAGTGTTTAGAAAGATACTGCTGAATTTTAGAACAGCTTATTTTAGGGAGATGTCATAAAGAAAATGAAGGACCAATTATGGTTGAAGGTGTCTCAGTTGAAGTTAGAAAGTTTGCGACAGTCTTTGTATTGATGGGATTTGTATAATTAGAAGGTGTCTTTGAATATAGATTGGAAGGTGGTCACTTAGGATATCAGGCAGTGTGGTCAGGTTGTGGTACAGGTTAGGGCTGGAAGTGAGGATCCAGTCAAGTGTAGAACTGGTCTTAATGTGTTTATTTAGATGAGTGGGAGAAGTGATTAGTAGGAGAAACCCTAGAGGTTTATACTGGCATTAGGAGAGTCTGAGGTTAGAAAATTCTAATCAATGTTAACATTGCCAAATGTAAATTGTTTCAAATGAGATAGTTTGCGAGCTCCAGGAAAGAAAGTGTTCGAGGGTAGAGATGTTGTTTCCTGGAAGAATACAGATGGTAGCCATGACTATTTTTTTTTATAATTGTTGTTTGTATCCTGCAATTATAAATGTACATCATGTGTAACTTAAATGTAAAGCTTTTCTACCCAGGCCATCACTGAAAATGGGTTTTACCCAGTTGTTTTCCCAGTCAAAAAAAGACAAACATGTAAAATAAATAACGTTTTGAAGGGTATGAAATCTGACACCGAACTGTGCGTCAGTGATTTGCCAGGAAAACACAACTTTTATCAGGAGCAAAGAGACCGAAAATATGAGACAAAAATCTGGACAGTAGAGAGTTATGCCCTCAGGGCGATATTGAAGTGTATTAACCCACTCGATGCGCAGTAGCAAGCCACGCCCAAACCCCGCCTGTGACAGTGATGTCAGTACACCACCCACCTTTTGATTGAAAGCTGCCAAGTCATTTTCCCTAGGTAGGAATAGGAATAACACAAGTTAAGTTTGAATTTACTGAATACTTTATTTATCAAAAGGTAAAATACACATAATCACCATGGAACAATTAGACTTATAAAGAGAGACTATGGAATGTTCGATAGGCTACAATTGATATTTTGATGCTGTCAGTTTCATTTATGTGTTCCTGCTATAGCTTCCAGCCTCTTGCATCCAGAATCAGGGATACATCCAGAAGTAATCATAGGCACTTTTTTTAAAATGTTAGCACTGTTAACTTGTCATGTATATGAAATGTAACCGGCCATCTTTACTCTCAAAATGTAACAGTTTTAGAAGGGACAGAACATTTGAGCCAAAAAATCAGGGTCACTTCAGAGATATGTGTAGTTTTATACTGCACCCCTTCTTGTCAGCATCTATTGCTTGCTTTGGTAATTGTGAAAATAATGAGACTGTATCTCAACGAAGCACCACATTGAATGTGCAGTAACAAGCTCCACCTCATGCATACAACAGTTGACTGACTGCATGCATACCCCACTACCAGCAATGTCGGTAACTAAAATAAAAAAGCAATAGTGGTCAGCATGGCTCTCAGTTGCATCTAATTATGAGGTACAGTCTTTATTTTAAGTCTTAAAAATTCTAAGTTCCATGCTGCTCCATACTGAAAGAGTTTGGCATGCATTTATTGTTAGGAATCTTTTAACAGATTTCCATGGTACATGATACTGAGTCAAATTAATTTGACAATTTAAGAATGAAGATACATTTTGTGACCATGCTGTAAGCATCATAATTGGAAGTTGTAAGTGTTCCACATTTTGGATATGTGAGTTTAAAAGCTATGTTAGCGAGTTATTCAGGAAATGCTGAAGTTCCATGAGTTTTTCTGATATACTTCAGTCAGTCTTTTATTCAACTCAGAAGTCAACAGCAACAGGTCCATGTGAAGTAAACATAGTGTGGACTGACACTTATTCATGTGTCACCGTTTTTCAAAGGGTAATAACAGATGAATAATACATTTTTATTATCACTCATATAGCCGGGGGGCGTCTCCTATCCCCTTAATCCCCACTTTGTTTTGCTGTGTTAGCTGCTGAGCAGTTAATGTTCAAGTAACACTCTGATAGAATAAACACTCTTCCTATACAGTTTTTGATATATTCTTCTGATGTGTTCTGTGCTTAGATTTTTGGGCCGTGAATGACTTCTGTCTTTTCAGCGTTTTCAGTCTCCATAAAACCAGCAGTATTACTAAAACTCTACTGCAACATTAGTAAGACCTGTTGTCCTGAGAGGTATTTAACCAATGTGTTGTTCTAGAAGAGGCTGCACTTGTCTGTAAGACCATGCAGTTCCTTCACTATCTTTAAAACTAAACTTTCCATACAAGGATCGGATGGGAGATCATAAATTCATACCAGTAATTTGAGATAATATTTTAATCTGTAGGGTAAATTACCAGGATTATTATTTGGTGAACATTGCAATTTAGGCTGCAAGCTTAATATAAACCTATGAACATAGTATCATAAAAAAATAGAAGGCAATTAAGTAATGAGAACATTTATATTTTAACAACACCCGGTCTCATAGTGTATTTCCTGCTTCCAATAGGGCAAAGCAGTGTCAATCTCGGCAAATTACCGTTCTTAATCACCCCCCTCCGGCATGTCAATCACGGAGGCCACGCCCATTCGTGCGCGAACTAACTGGGGGCTTAATATACTTCAATCTCGCCCTCGAGTCGGATCATTAACAATAACGAATGCTTTTGGCCTAAGACCTGTGCGAAGTTCTCATTTCCAGTCTTTGTGATGTGCATGGTTACACAACAGTTGCCACCTATTCTTGTTTTGAAAGATGGCTTGCGGAAAAAAACATGAAAAATGGCAAAACTTTTTCAGATTTTTAAGACAAAGAAATCTCAGTTTTTCATCTAGCTGCATAAAACATGTACTTTGCATCTGAAACACATTATAATGTATGAAACAAATTACAAACTACTCAGATTCAAGACACAACTTTTATTTTGACAGTAAGTGAAGTTGAGCTATTTTACATTGATCGGATGTCTCGTTTGTCCTGAAATATCTCACATTTTCATACAAAAAGAAAGAAAAATCCAATTTGAGCATTTGAAAAAGTGATACATTTCTTTCGGTGGTCCAACACAACCACAAAGCATAGCTCTGAACCGATCAGAGACAAATCTCAACAGAATCAGGGACAACTCCTCAAATACTCAGGGACATTTTTAAATATTTGTACTATTAGCTTGAAACATTTGCAGAATAAGAAAGAGAATGTCGATTAATATAGATTTTCTGACGTAAAACGTCTATAACTCTGAATTACTATTATTTATTAAGGGCAATTCACCACCTTTTCTTCAGCAATCACCAATTTTAAGATGGACAGACCTACATTCGGAGTCTAGATCAGGGACAGTTGAGAGGTCTGCCACAAAGATGTACGCTTTCACAAAAATGAACCGCAGTAAGCAAAGGAGTACTATCACAGCCGCCATATTGACTCTTTAGTACTCTGTTTCTCTGGCGACAACCTCTAACCTTTGAACCAAAAGTAGCAACTTCAACCTGGTATTCCCGCCAGGAGTGATAGTATACTTGATCATATGCAAAAATTAAGTGGTTTAGGAACGACTTGCTATAATCGGTTCTGTATGGTGTGTTTTGCATTGTGGAACAATATATCATGGACGAGTTGTATCTTGAAAATATTGACGAATTTGTAAACGATCAGGACAGAATTGTAAGTTGTTCCACTTAACAGGTTGTAAAGATCTGTTGTTTATGTTCGCTGTAATGGGCACTTCCTTATTTTTGATGTGCTAAAGTGAAGGGAGAAAGGCTGACGTACTTATCCAATACATTTTTTGTGGTCTGTCTCCTCGTTATATTGCAGTGTTGGAAACTTGTCATTTACCTTAGGATTATTTCCTCACTACCATCTGTGTTGTGAATTTGTAGCAGTAGTTAAACAACTTTTGAAATGAGTGCACCTACGCAAACAGAAGTCTATACCTGTGTATCAGCTGATGTATGCAAACGTGCATACGCATTTCTTACACACATGCACATGTGCTGTTTAGATACGTAAATTTATATATGCATATGCGTGGCTTTTAGGATTACTATTAAATCTGCTTCCTGTGGTTAGGATTTGATTTTATCAGCCTCAGTGTGCCTAGTGTGACTGAGAAAGTCACTTAACCTGACATTACTCCCACGCTAAGCTTGAAAAAGATCCATGTGGCTGAGTGCTCTACCCTGGTCAACAAATGCAAATAACTAAGTACACGTATGCACAGAGCTTTATACACAGTCTGTAGATATTTTGATGGCAGTCAGGATTTGGCACTGTTGTGTGTATGTTTTTCTAATTTCATGTCTTGGTGCTTTTATGTATTTTCTTAACTTACTGACAGACTTCCAAGGCATGACTGGCAATCCTGTTGATAATAAGTAAATCCCATCACATCAACTAAGCAAATGAAGTTTTATCTTTATGGTCTTTTTGAACTGTTTATTTAGGGGTCGTAGATTCTTAAGGTTATTATTTACCAGGTATTCAGTTTATGCAGAAAACATTCTAGTCATCCTTTTAGATTACTTGCCAAGTACAGTGTATGGATCTTGTCTCTGTGTATGCGGGTTGTCTATAACACTCTTTTACTCTCCTGCTCTTGATGAAAATGTTTTATGTCGCCACAGTGTCAGTGGCTGTGCATTACATAACATACATGCATAGCACTGAAGAAAGCATTGTTGCAACTGAGTAATGTGTTTTTGCAGTAATGCTTCATTTCATTTAAATGGTTTGTGAGTTTTCAGTATGCTGTAATAAATTCACAATGTTGTACCCATAACTGTAATACTGCATCTCCTTCAGCACCTCTACTAATGTCATGGTGGGGCTGTGGCCAGTGTCATATTGGTCACCCCCCCATGTCCTACTAGCCACCCCCATGCCCCACTTTGGGCTTGTTAAAAGGTGGCAATCCTAGAAACCAAACAAGTGTTTAACAACTTTTTCCATGGACAAGATCTCATATGAGATCTTGTGGCTGCTTTTTAATCCCTGATAGAAAGAAATAGTGGGTATAGCTTAAGATATGTTAACATGTACATATTTGTTTTTGTTTTTAATCTTCTTCTCTTTCGGCTGTTACCATTAGGGGTTGCCACAGCGGATCATCTGTTTCCATTTCATCCTGTCCTCTGCATATTGCTCTGTCACATCAACCACCTGCATGTCCTGTCTCACCACGTCCATAAACCTTATCTTAGGCCTTCCTCTTTTCCTCTTACCTGGCAACTCCATCCTTAGCATCCTTTTCCCAATATACTAATCATCCCTCCTTAGCACATGTCCAAAGCAACACAATCTCGCCTGTCTGATTTTGTCTCCAAACCGTCCAACCTGAGCTGACCCTCTAATATACTGATTCCTAATCCTGTCCATCCTTGTCACACCCAGTGCAAATCTTAACATCTTTAACTCTGCCACTTCCAGCTTTGACTCCTGCCTTTTTGTCAATACAACTGTCTCCAACACATACAACATAGCTGGTCTCACTACCCTCTTGTAGACCTTTCCTTTCACTCTTACTGGTACCTGTCTGTCACAAATCACTCCTGACACTCTTCTCCACCCATTCGACCCTACCTGTACTCTCTTCTTCACCTCTCTTCCACACTCACCATTACTCTGAATTGTTGATCTCAAGTACTTTAAACTCATCCACCTTCGCCAACTCTACTCCCTGCATCCTCACCATTCCTATATCCTCCCTCTCATTCACACACATATTCTGTCTTAGTCCTGCTGACCTTCATTCCTCTCCTCTGTAGAGCACATCTCCACCTCTCCAGGGTCTCCTCAACCTGGTCCCTACTCACACTACAGATCACAACGTCATCTGCAAACATCATAGTCCATGGGGCCTCCTGTCTGATTTCGTCTGTCAACCTGTCCATCGCCATTGCAAATAAGAAAGCGCTCAGAGCTGATCCTTGATTTAATCCCACTTCCACCTTAAACGGATCTGTCACTCCCACTGCAGACTTCACCACTGTCACACTACCCTCATACATATCCTATACCACTCTTACATACTTCTCTGCCACTTCTGACTTCCTCATACAATACCACAACTCCTCTCTAGGCACCCTATCATATGCTTTCTCCAAGTCCACAAAGACACAATGCAACTCCTTCTGATCTTCCCTATATTTCTCCATCAATAGTCTCAGAGCAAACATTGCATCTGTAGTGCTATTTCCAGGCATGAAACCATACTGCTGATCGCTAATCATCACCTCCCTTCTTAACCTAGCTTCCACTACTCTTTCCCATAACTTCAAGCTGTGACTGATCAGTTTTATCCCTCTGTAGTTACTACAACTCTGCACATCACCCTAATTCTTAAAAATAGGTATCAAAACACTTTTTCTCCACTCCTCAGGCATCCTCTGACTTTCCAAGATTTCAGTAAACAATCTGGTTAAGAACTCCACTGCCATTTCTCCTAAGCACCTCCATGTTTCCACTGGTATGTCATCTGGACCAACAGACTTTCCATTCTTCATCCTCTTCATAGCTGCCCGTACTTCCTCCTTGCTAATCTGTTTCACTATCCCCACATCATCCAACCTTCTCTCTCTCATTCTCTTCATTCATCAGCCCCTCAAAGTACTCTTTCCATCTGCTCAACACACTCTCCTCGCTTGTGAGTACGTTTCCCTCACTATCCTTTATCACCCTTACCTGCTGCACATCTTTCCCAGCTTGGTCCCTCTGTCTAGCCAATCGGTAGAAGTCCTTTTCTCTCTCTTTAGTGTTCGACCTTTCATACAACTCTCTATATGCCTTATCCTTAGCCTTTGCCACCTCTCTCTTTGCCATGCTCCTCATCTCCTTATACTCCTGTTTACTTTCTTCATCTCTCTGACAATCCCACTTCTTCGCCAGCCTCTTCCTCTGTACACTCTTCTGTACTTCCTCATTCCACCACCAGGTCTTCTTGTCCTCCTTCCTCTGTCCAGATGCCACACCGAGCACCTTTCTAGCTGGCTTCCTTACCATCTCTACTCTAGTTACCCAGCTATTTGGTAACTCTTCACTGCCCCCCAGTGCCTGTTTTAACTCTTCCCTGAACTCCACCTCACAATCACCCTTTTTCAACTTCCACTATTTGATCCTTGGCACTGCTCTCACACTTGTCCTCCTCTTCTTTATCGCTAACATCATCCTACAGACCATTCTATGCTGCCTAACTACACTTTCTCCTGTCACCACTTTACAGTCTCCAATCTCCTTCAGACTGGCCCTCCTGCATAGGATATAATCCACCTGTGTGCATCTTCCTCCACTCTTGTATGTCACCCTGTGCTCCTCCCTCTTCTTAAAGTACATATTCACTACAGCCATGTCCATCCTTTTCGCAAAATCCACTACAATCTGACCTTCTGCATTCCTCTCCTTAACACCATACCTGCCCATCACTTCCTCATCCCCTCTGTTCCCTTCACCAACGTGCCCATTGAAATCCGCTCCAATCACCCGTCTCTCACCCTTGGGTACACTCACCACCACTTCATCCAACTCACTCCAAATTTTTTCTTTCTCATCCATCGTACACCCAACTTGCGGAGTGTATGTACTAACAACATTCATCATTACACCATCAATTTCCAGCTTCATAAACATCACTCTATCCGACACTCTTTTCACCTCCAAAACACTCTTGGCATACTGTTCCTTCAGGATAATCCCTACCCCATTTCTCCTCCCATTCACACCATGATTACATTGCCAAAGTGGTTAGAAATTCCTTCTGTGTAGCCCACCTAATCACAAAAGGGTTCACAGCCAGATGAAGGGAGGTCATTGTGCCCCTCTACTCATCACTCATTAGGCCCATAATCGAGTACAATGCCCCATTTGGAATGTACCTTACTTGATACCTACAACAGCTGAAAGACCACAAAAGTACCTCACCAAGAGGATCATGGGCCTCAAACAGATGCCCTATGCAGCTCGACTAAAGAAACTCCAGCTCTATTCGGTTGCTTACCGCCTGCTCAGAGGTGATCTCTGCCTGACATATAAGTCCATGTCCAACCCGGAATTAATGGACATGCTCCACCTCAAGAAAACCAAATCTCTCCGAGCCACATGCTCCAGTGAATTAAACCTCAGCACAACAATAAACAGGACATGTTGGAGGGATAGATTCCTGTCCCAGAGACTTCCCTTGCTCTGGAATAGAATCCCAGTTTATGTTACGCAAAGCCTCTCACTGACTCTGTTCAAGAGAAATCTTGACGAGTGGATGGGAAATCGTAAATTTTCCCCTGGGATCACTTCAATGGCCCTGCTAGACAGAGGCCCAGGAAACTAATTCAAAAGGGAGGCAAAGGCCAACACATTCTGGCTATGCTTATAAATGCCCTTGGGCAGATAGCCTAGTACCTACCTATGAACCTATGATAGAACAATTTGAACCCACCTCCTATACACCTGGCCTTACTCCCCTTCCATCTGGTCTCTTGCACACACAATATATCAACCTTCTTTCTCTCCATCATATCAGCCAGCTTTCTCCCTATACCAGTCATACTGCCAACATTCAAAGTTCCTACCCTCACTACTACACTCCTAAACTTCCTCCTCTCTTTCTGCTTTCAGGCATGCCTTCCCCCTCTTCTTCTCCTCCTTCGGCCAACAGTAGCCCAATTTCCACCCGCACCCTGTTGTCTAACAGTACTGGTGGCGGTCGTTGTTAACCCGGGCCTCGACCGATCTGGTATGGAAATCTGTATTGTTGTCCGCATATGTTATTTGGCAGAGGTTTTTCACCGAATGCCCTTCCTGAAGTAACCCTCTCCATTTATCCGGGCTTGGGACTGGCATGAAGAAATGCACTGGCTTGTGCATGTTTTTGTCTTTAATGTTGCCATTTAATTTTATTATTGCTGCCGATACCAAATGCACATCATATTTTCTTCTATTGCTTCATCTGTGGCACTGCGTGTGTGTGTGTGTGTGTGTGTGTGGGGTGGGGGGTTCCATAGCTCTCAATGACTCGGGGACAAATTCAGAAACAATCTGGGACACTGTTTTAAAATATTAGTACCTGAAACATTTTCAGAATAAGAGAATGTGAATTAATATACATTTTGTGAAATAAAAAAGTGTAACCATATTTTCTCCAAAAGTCATCAGTTTTAGGAGGAATTACGTGGGACAGAGATAAAATCTGGGTGAAAATCGGGGACATTTGAGAGATGTGACACATTCCCTGCTTTTTATTCTGGTTAAATGAGCAACATTTTATTTTCCCTCTCCCGCTTAAGTTCCTTTTTTTTTCATTTGAAAGAAGGAAAGGGAAGTTAGAAATAAATGAATTTAATAAATGGAGGAGAAAAAGCCATACAAAGAAACATAACAGGCTGGTAGAACCTGAATCTCTCAGTGCTGACACTTAGTGTATTAATGTTTTACATCTCAGTAGACATGAAAGATCTTATTGCACACTTCTGTAAGTACCTATGGTTAACTTGCACCAATATAAATACTGTCTTGTCCTGTTTTTAAAACTACTGGTGCTGTCATTTTTACCTTCTTTGTATATTTAATTGTGCTGTTGCTTTGCTTTCCTAAAGTCTTGTAATTTTTGTTGCATATGGCACAGCTTGTGGCTTAAAAGGGTCCTTAGACCAGACCACTTAATATATGCAGTAGCTAAAACAATAAAATGATTCACTGTTTCTCTTTTCTCCAGAAAGAAGAAAGTGCTGTTAGGAGGGAAAGCTTGGTTTAGCACCCCGTTGTTGCCAACTTGTGTCCCCACCATAAAAATAGCATATTGTGACATTTAACTAAGCCATGAAGATAAAATAACAAATGTCTGTTAGGTGAAAAAATATAAAAAGTACAATAAGCTTGTTTCATAAGTGTGCACACCTTTAAACTAATACTTTGTTGAAGCACATTTTGCTTTAATTACAGCATTCAGTCTTCTTGGGTATACATCTGCCATCAATTGAAGAGACTCTGATTAACCCCAAATAAAGTTCAGCTGTACTAGTAGGATTTTCCTGACATTTATTCAGTTGCCTGCTACAGCAAAAGTCATGGTTCACAGAGAGCTTACAAAGCATCAAAGGGATCTCATTGTTGAAAGATATCAGTCAGGAGAAGGGTCCAAAAACATTTCCACAGCATTGGATATACCATGGAACACAGTGAAGACAGTCATTAAAAGTGGAGAAAGTATGGGACAACAGTGATGTCGCAAAGAACTGGGCATCCCTTCAAAACTGATGAAAAGACAAGATGAAAACTGGTCAGAGAGGCTGCCAAGAGACCTACAGCAACACTGAAAAAGCTGCAGGAATTTATGGCAAGTACTGGTTGTGTACTATATTCTCCATATGTCTGGACTGTGGGGTAGGGTTGCAAGACGGAAGCTTTTTCTTACACAGAAAAACATCCAGGCCTGGCTAAAATTTGCAAAACAATACATCATGTCTCCCAAAAGCATGTGGGAAATGTGTTATGGTCTGATGAGACCAAGGTTGAACTTTTTGGCCACAATTCCAAAAGGTACGTTTGGCGTAAAAACAAGACTTTGCATCACCAAAAGAACACCATCCCCATGGTGAAGCATGGTGGTGGCAGTATCATGCTTTGGGGTTGCTTTTCTTCAGCTGGTACTGGGGCTTTAGTCAAGGTGGAGGGAATTATGAATAGTTCAAATACCAGTCATGTTTGGCCCAAAACCTTCAGGTGTCTGCTAGAAAGATGAAGAGGAATTTCACCTTTCAACACAACAGTGACACCAAGCATACATCCAAATCAACAAAAGAATAGCTTCACCAGAAGAAAATTACAATTTTGGAATGGCCCATCCAGAGCCCAGACCTAAATCCAATAGAAAATCTGTGGGGTGACCTGAAGAGGGCTGTGCATAAGAGTTACCCTTGCAATCTGACAGATTTGGAGCACTTTTGCAAGGAAGAGTGAGCAAATATTGCCAAGTCAAGATGTGCCATGCTAATAGACTCCCACACAAGAAGATCAAATGCTGTAATTAAAGCAAAAGGTGCTTCAACAAAGTATTAGTTTAAGGGTGTGCACACTTATGCAGCCAGCTTATCGTACGTTTTTTATTTTTTATATTGTTTCCCCTAACAGATTTGTTTTTCAATTGAATTGTATAGGTTATAGGTCACATTAAAGGTGGGAAAAGTTTTGAAATGATTTATTGTGGTCTCATAAATATCACAAAACCTGGCATTTTAACAGGGTGTGTACACTTTTTATAGCCACTGTATGTCATGTAAAGTCTGGTAAGAGAGAGTGCATTTGGCTATCTTGAGCAGTATTTGCACAGCAGCTTTCATCATATGTGTGCTTCTGTGAAGGTGTAACTGGCATAGAAGTGCACATATGCCTCCAGGATGTTAGGTTAAGAAAAATTGACAGGCTCCTTGTATAGCACTGAAACTGCTGAAGCAGAACTTGTCAATAGTAGAACTGCTGTAATAAACTGCACTTCCTTGTTACTTTTAATAGCAGTTACAGTGCTGTAAGAAATTTAGTTAAGAAACACTGGAACATGATGGCAATATCAAGTTTCCAAACTGACAGTGGCACAGACAGCCTTTCTTTATAAGAGATTGCGCAGTGTAAAAGACACACTTTGTTATCAGAAAAAAAAAATTAAGAGATCCTATAGAATACAGTAGCTAAGAACCCCTTCTGTGTTTAAACTGCACATATTGCAAATATATTAAGAAGACAGCTGTTTGCTAGCACTCTTTGAAAAGTGTTTATTATTTACGTGCATAATCATTGTTATTCATATAGCTGCTTGTGCTGTAAGCAAACTATTTTGAATTGATAAGTAACAGAACGTTTAAGACTAGGGTTTGTGACATCTTAAACATTGACTGCAACTTGTGTTCCAATATTCATCTGTGTATGCTTTAAAAATAGTAATCCGCATAATTTTAAATTTCAGCTGTTCAAGTATTATAAACCATGTAGGTTCTTAAGAGATTGCTAGGCTAATGGCTTAAGAGTGGTTTGTTATAAGCCTAGCCAGTGTAACTGGATTTTACCCAGTGTGACCCCTAGGGGCAAGAAGATGTCATATGTTTGTGCATATATCTTTAGTATTTTACAGATTGACATAGGCACCATCCCAGGTGTGAATTTGCTATTCCCCATCCATTAATCTAAATTGCTTTTGACAAGGGCTAGGGAAGGCCTCTGTTAAACGTGACTAGGAAGCCTGTCCTATGCCTATATCTCTGGCATGTTTTGTTTGTGTCAGTAACTAGATTTTAGATCCCTAAAATGGGTGACTGTCTTGCAGATGTGTAGCAGCTCCATTAAGACTAGATTTATGAGTGCCTTGTATGTTAGGCATAGGTCAGTCTTTAATAGTTGATAGGAGACAGAGTAAAGGGATAGGGCTTTTAGTGTATATGCACAGGACATGTTGTTAACACATTGTATTTTTTTGAGAGGAACCTCTGTGGTCACTCCAGCTCTTTTAAGTGCCTAGTTAAGTACATGCCAAGTGGCGCATTGTACTTTATTGGCCCGTTGAGGGCTGAGTACAGTGGGACTAGATCTTCCTTGGATCTGGATGCCATACCTTTACTTATAAGCCATGCTACATAGAACAACTTCTCTTTGGAGACATAGCAGTCAAAGTTTGGGCTACTGTCTATCTGTGTGTCTAGATCTGTCACCGCTGAGTCTACTGTTAGGGGTGTGCTATTAATATTGTAATTTGCAGGAGGTGTTTGGCTGCCCAAACAGTATATTTTAGGCCATGGCTCTGGCACCAATCATTTGTCTGATTTAGACCCTCCTGAAGGATATCTACATCACTGGGGGATTCGGTGATTGCCCCCAGCTTGCAGTCTTTGGCAAACATTGTCATCCAGAGGCATTCCACATTAGTCTTGACTTCAGAGAAGTATATTCTGAACAAGAGAGGATCCCAGCACTGAGCTCTGTTGCACATCACAAGTAACTGGCCTTTTGCTGGATCTGGATTCATTATATGTGATGGTAGAAGCAATAAACATATGTGTAATGTTAATTTTCACAAAATATGGCGAATATTGTTGGATTGTATTACTTAAGGCAGACAGCCCTCCTGGCATAAATGCATCAATCACAGCCCATAAGGCATAACAATGTACCCAACACTCTAGTCATAGGTGATTCTACAGTCAGGCACACTGATGTTCCGCTCACCAGGAAAATAAGGAGAAAGTTACTGTCAGCTGTTTGTCGGGTGCCAGGATCCGCCACATAACGCATGCATTCAGGTCCCTCCACAACAAGTACAAATATGAATCTGTCATTGTCCATGTTGGTGTGAATGACCTGAGACGTACCTCCCTGGACTACATGAAAAGGGACATGGAGGAGCTGTCTGATCTTGTAGCCCAGGCAGGTATGACCCTAGCCCTGGGTAGCATCCTGCCATCACCCAGAATGATACCACAGTATAAGGACAAAAGGATTGACTTCAACAATTGGCTAAGCTTTTGGTGTCATTCTAAGGGGATCCAGTATCTGTCTGCCTGGGATGACATGATCGATAAACCACAATGCTTTGCCAGAGATGGCCTGCACCTGTCGCCCCTGGGATTCCGGATACTGGTTAAGGCTCTAGCCACCCCTGTAGTGCCTTTTTTAGGCAAGGTTCAAATGAAAAATTCACCACCATAACGGGTACAAGCAAGCAGAATCTGAGGGTATTGCTACTCGGTGCTAGAAGTCTAAACCTCAAAATGCACTCACTTGAGGCACTCCTTAAAATGGAGAACATTGACATCTGTGCAGTGGCAGAGACCTGACTCAAGGCTCCAGAGAGTACCCCTGCATTACCAGACTGTAATTCATACCACACTTTTCGGCCACCTAACCTGGACCAAAACACTAAAGGAGTCGTGTCCATATTCATTAAGGATGTCCACACCTCCAGGCTAGTTGCTCAGCATAATGCATCCGAGATTATCCAAGTGCAACTAACTCTGGGCAAGACCGCAATCCAAATTGTAGCTTGCTACAGATCCCCCACCATGTCCCAGGATTCCCACTCCTCATTTCTTTATACACTGGAAAATATTAGGGTACAACCTAACATCCTAATAATGTGCGATTTCAACTACCCCACCATTAACTGGGAAAACTACTCGTGTACCGACTCTTGTGCTCAACGTTTTCTGGAATTTATAAATTCCAATGCCTTGGATCAACTTATCCACACCCCATGTTCAATCATAGCCTCACCTCAGGCTATGTGCCCACTGAATGGCGCACAGCGATTGTTATCCCACTCCACAAAGGGGGAGCCACCACGGACCCCGGAAACTACCGCCCCATTAGCCTGACGAGCCTGGTCTGCAAGGCTATGGAATGTGTCATCATGGAACTTCTAAACAATGACATTAATGTAATCTCCAAACTCAGGACCCCACCCAGTTCGCGTTTGTAAAATGCAGATCATATCTCCTAAACCTGACTGACTTCTTTGAAGCAGTCACCAAAGCTGTCGATGAGGTTAAGGTGGTTCACACAGCCTATCTAGATCTCGCCAAGGCTTTCAACACCATCCCCCAGTCTGGCATTATAGATAAACTCACTAAACTAGGTATAAATCCCTATGTCACAAGATGGGTTGCCAGCTGGCTCACTGACAGAACCCACACTGTGAAAGTAGCAGACTCCAAATCCAACTTCAGACCAGTGACAAGTGGAGTACCACAGGATTCAGTCCTGGGTCCTCTCCTGTTTGGTATCTACTTCTCTGAAGTACAGGCTAACACAGAAGGTCTTTGGCTAACAAAGTTTGCAGGTGACTGCAAACTAGGAGCCATAATCAAAACTCCAAAAGATGTGGACATCCTACGAAAGGGCCTCGCTGAGACAGATGCCTGGTGTCAAAGCCATGGCCTCAAGCTCAATGCCAAAAAGTGCATTGTCATCCCTTTTGGTAAAAACTCTGTACCCATGAACTACCACATAGGCAGTAGTCTACTTGACACCAAAAGTGTGATAAGAGACCTTGGGACACAGGTGGACAGTAGTCTCTGCTTTGATAATCATATCGCCAGAGTAGTCAGGAAATCCTTCGACGTGGCACACCTCATCACAAAAGGTTTCTCATCCAGGAAAAAAGAGGTCATTTTTCCCCTCGTACTCCATAATGGGTCTAATGAGTGACGAGTAAACGCCCCTTTTGGTATGTACCTCACAAGACATCTACAACAACTGGAAAGGCCGCAGAAATACCTCACAAAGAGGATTACCAGCCTCAAACAGATGCCCTACGCAGACCGTCTAAAAAAACTGCAGCTTTACTCCGTCGCATATCGCCTACTCGGAGGCGATGTTTGCCTAACACATAACACACAAAGCTATGTCAAACCCAGAGCTTTTGAACATGCTCCACTTAAAGAAATCCCAGTCTCTATGAGCTATATGCTCTAGGGACCTAAGCCTTGTCACCACAATAAACAGAACATGCTGGAGGGATAGAGTCCTGTCCCAGAAGCTTCCCATACTCTGAAACAAACTACCTATCTATATCAAACAAAGCTCCTCATTAGCACTCTTCAAGAAAAATCTTGATGATTGGATGAGAGATAGGAAATTCACCCCGGGGATCACTTCTGTGGCTCTGCTCGACAGTGGCACAGGAAAATAATTTTCTTTGGTGGCGAAAGCCAGGGTACCTTTTGGCTAGGCTTATATAGGCCCTAGGTGCAATAGCCTAATACCTACCTATGAACCTTTGAACCTAAACCATTTGCTTAAGCTCAGTGCTTTAAACACTGTATGATGTGGCTGATGTTCTTTTTGTATTGCACTTGAAAAACACAGTATGTGGAGGCCTGTGTACTGACAATGTTTAGGATTTTATTGTTTCTACCATCAGATATAAAGAAGCTTTACTTGGTTTCCTAGAATCAATTTCTGTTTTGACTTTTAAGTTCCATTAGTCAGGTTGGGTTTTACCTACCACAGAGATGCATTTTGGTGTTCATTACAGTTCAGCATCCCAGTATCACCATGCGTGACATTCCTTTTTACCACCTAGACCTTTTATACCACTGCATTAATTAAGACAGCAGTTTCTACTTTCAGAACAATTCTTTCGTAAAAGAGCATATTACCATTTGCTTCTTTTATGGGGGTGGGTGGATACAGTTTTGTGAAGACTAATCATGCAGCAGTTAAATGATCATGGCTAGCTGTGAGTTGTTGTTATACTGAAGTTAGTACATTCTTCTCTCTGAAGTGCAGTGACCTCTGAGGTGATGAAAAGGTTGCAGGAGACCTGCAAAGGGGGTGTGGGAACAAAACGCTCCAACAGAAAAATTTAAATAAAAAAAAATGTGATATTGAGAATCCAGGTTAAGAATAGTTTGCCACCTTATGGCACAGAAACTTAACTGACACACACACGCACACACTTTGCTGCCACTGAAAAATGGCTTGCATATCAACGTTACTAAAAAGTAAAGTAACTATGTTAATACAGAAAAATACAAGTAAAAAAAAATCGAAGCACTGAAAAATCTTCACTTGAACCCCAGTGAACATAAATGAGCATAAATAAGGTAAAATGTTGTTGTTGTCTTTCGGCTTTTCCCGGTTAGGGGTCACCACAGCAGAACTCCGGTCCGCTAATGATTGGCAGTAGATTTTGACGAATGCTGAGGTGCTAGCTCGAAGTTCAACCTTCAACGAAGGCATGCCCATTTACGCATGTCTTTCGAACGCCCATCCAACCGCGGGGAGGACATGTAGGCTCCACACAGAAGGCACTCCCCGCACACCAGCCGAGAATCGAACGGGAGAACCTCTTGCTCTGAGGCAACATCGCTACCGCTGCACCACTGCGGTGTTTCAGCATAAATAAGGTAAAATAAATAAAAAATATAAATAAGAGTAAAAAGATCCACACATGTCATCAGTGGTCATAAAGTTGACCACAAAAAAAGTCGACTTTGCAAATGCCGACATGCTACTATGCATGTGCCAAGCAAGAAATCTCAGCACATGCAAAACACTGTTTGCTTTTTGCAGGGGGGGTGAGTGCCCTCCTACACTCCCTGCTAATTGTGTGTATGTGTGATCAGCGGTCATAAAGTTTCCCACAAAAAAGGTCGACTTTGCAAATGCCAACATGCTACTATGCATGTGCCAAGCCAGAAATCTCAGCACATACAAAACACTGTGTTTTTTTTTTTGAAAAGTAAAACATTGCTTTTTACAGGGGAGGGTAAGTGCCCCCCTGCTAATTTTGTGTGTGTGTGTGTGTGTGTGTGTGTGTGTGTGTGTGTGTGTGTGTGTGTGTGTGTGTGTGTGTGTGTGTGTGTCTGTATATGTAATATATACATATTAACTCTGAGATCTCTGGGAAAAGGCATATTTCCCTACCCCAAGAATTGTGTGATCTTGCAGACCTGTGAATCATCTGTTTAGGGTTTGCCACCTAAACAGTTGTCGACCAGAGGAGAGCTTGATCAAAATTTCCCCATAGAGATGTATACCTATGGTATATAGGTGTATGTGTCTCACACACACACACACACACACACACACACACACACACACACTTGTGTAAACGTAAAAATGGAGACAAATTATTTCCAACACTGTGAGGACAACTCGTGGCCACTGGAGATGAAGTAAAACATCTACAGAATAGGCAAATATAAGATATATGTAGAAAAGGCACTGATAATCAGTGTCAAAAGTGTTAGTAACAGCAGATGTATATGTGTGCGAGTATTGAGGGCTGTTTTGTGTCAAAAAGCTTAATAAAAAACAAATACTTTCATAGTTTCATAGTTTAGTACTAGGCTATCTGCCCTAGGGCATTTATAAGCCTAGCCATAGTGTAAGTGGCTTTCGCCACCCCATGTAATGGTACAAAAATATAGATTTAGTTTACTGTGCCTCTGTCTAGTAGTGACACAGAGATGACCCCCGCGGTAAACCTACGATCTCCCATCCACTCGTCAAGATTTCTCTTGAAGAGAGTCAATGAGGGGCTCTGCCTAACATGAACTGGGATCCTGTTCCAGAGTGTGGGGAAGCCTCTGAGCTATGAATCTATCCCTCCAGCATGTCCTATTCAGATTTGTGCTGAGGTTTAGATCTTTAGCTCTCGTGGTTCTGGTGGATTTGGATTTTTTGAGATGGAGCATGTCCATCATTTCCTGATTGGACATGGCCTTGTACGTCAGGCATAGATCACCTCTGAGTAGGCGGCATGCTACTGAATAGAGCTGGAGTTACTTTAGTCTGGCAGCATATGACATATGTTGGAGACCCTTGATCCTCTTGGTGAGGTACTTTTGGGGTCTCTCCAGCTGCCACAGGTGCCGGGTGAGGTACATACCAAATGGGGCATTGTACTCAATCGTGGGCCTGATAAGGGAGGAGCATAGGGGTACAATGACCTCCTTTGATCTGGATGTGAATCCCTTCATGATAAGGTGGGCAAGGTAGAAAGTCTTTCTAACCACTTTGGCAACGTGGGTGTCGAATGAGAGGTCACTGTCAACTTGGGTCCCCAGGTCTCTGATTACTTTTTCCGTACTCAGTGGGTTACTGCCTATGTGATAATTTGTGGGTACTTTGTTTTTCCCAAAGGGGATGACTATACATTTTTTGGCATTTAATTTAAGGCCATGACTTCGGCACCAGTTGTCCGTCTCAGTAAGGCCTTTCTGTAGGATGCATGTGTCAGCTGGTGTATCGACTATGGCGCCTAGTTTGCAGACATCTGCGAACTTTGTCAGCCACAACCCACCCATGTTTGCTTTCACATCTGAGAAATAAATGCCGAACAATAGGGGTCCCAGGACAGAGCCCTGTGGGACACCACTTGTGACTGGCTTTGAGTCTGACATAGCTCCAGCGATTTTGACTTTATGGGTTATGTCCTTTAGCCAGTTTGCAATCCATCTTGTGACATATGGGTTTACATTTAAGCTGTTGAGGTTGTCTATGATGCTTGAGCGGGGTATTGTGTCAAAGGCTTTAGCCAAGTCCAGGTAGGCTGTATGGACTGCTTTGCCCTCATCAATGGCTCTAGTGACTGTTTCAAAAAAGACAACCAGGTTCAAAAGGCAGGATCTGCCCTTTACAAAGCCGAACTGGGTAGGATCAAGTGTCTGTAGGTCCCCGATGTCTCTGTTTATGAGTTCCATAATGATTCTTTCCATAGCTTTGCAGACCAGGCTGGTTAAGCTTATGGGGCAATAGTTTCCAGGGTCTGTAGAGGAGCCTCCTTTGTGGAGTGGGACCACTGTTGCTGTACGCCAGTGTTCAGGTACATATCCTGTAGTAAGGCTAAGGTTAAACAGCATTTTTATGTGTGGGTTTAGCTCCTCTTGGAGATTACGTAGCACGCAACCCGGGATACCGTCAGGTCCCATAGATGCTGTATTTTTAGCTTTGCTGAGAGTGACTCTCACCTGGACATCTGAGATGACAGGGAGGCTACATTCAGCTGGGATAACTATTTCTTCTTTTGGGGGTGAGGGAGGGGAGAAGTTTGCACTGAACCTGTCTGCCAGTATGTTGGCAATATCTGTGGGTTCTGTGTATTTTTTGTCGTTATGAACTAACTCTGAGCATATCTGAGGGTTTCCGCCCAGGTTTCTAACATAGCTGAAGAAGGCCTTATGGTTATCTTTAGTGTCCTTAGCGATTTTTCTCTCAAATTTGGCCTTGGATGTTTTTATGAATGAACATAGTTTTTTGCTAGTGCTGGTCAGAGATAAGGTCCCTTTATGGGATTTTGCTCTGTCTTGCAGTAGCTTCCTTCTTTTGTTATACAGTTTGTTTATGGCTGGGGTCCACCAGACAGGACGCCTGTCCTTGGTGGAGAGGGTCTTGGTTTTATTTGGGATTGCATGATCCATGCGTTCTTGGAGATGTCCGTAGAAAGCATTTGTGAAGGATTCAGCATTGTGGGATGTGGTTTCCTCTGGCCCAGGGGGCTTAAAGGATACCATCTCAGTCTTGAGAAGTGTAAAGTCGGCCTTTGAGAAGTTTTTCACTGTAGTCTTTTGTGCTGGGGGTGGAGGTGGGATATGAATATCCAGGGTGATTAGTTTGTGGTCAGATCTCACTAGTGAGGGGTATACTTCCGGTGTGGAGCATTTTGTCCCCATGTTTGTGATGATCAGGTCTAGTATATTTTCTCCCCTTGTGGGAGAGGTGACTAGCTGTTCCATTGCATTCGAGTTAATGAATTCCAGGAACCTTTGGGCTAGGGTATTAGGGCTAGAATAATGCACCCAGTCTATGTTAGGGTAGTTGAAGTCTCCCAATATGATGGTATTTGGTGAGACATTCATATCCTCCAATGTCTTCAGGAAGGCTGAATGGGGTTCCTGAGATTGGGAGGGTGGTCTGTAACATGCTACCAGTTGTATAGCAGTTTTTTCTACGGTTAGTAGCACCTGGATGGTCTCCGATGCTTCATGTGTTGCCACTAACATGGAGGTGTGGGTGTCCTTGATGAATATGGACACTCCCCCTCCCTTTGTGGCTCGGCCCGAGTTCTGGGGCTGAAATGCATGATACGAGGTATAGCCTGGTAGAGCTTGGGTGCTCTCAGGAGCCTTGAACCAGGTTTCAGTTACTGCACAGACATTGATGCTCTCCATACTGAGGAGTGCTTCGAGAGCCTGCATCTTGAGATTTAGACTTCTGGTGTTGAGCAGCATTACCCTTAGTTTTTTTCCATTTTTGTTTTCTAAGGAGGTGGGTTTGTCTTTTGAGCCTTGCCTAAAAAAGGCACTATGGGGGTGGCAAGAGCTTTAGCCGATATCCGGAAGCCCATTGATGACAGGTGCAAGCCGTCCCTTGCGAAGCAGTGTGGCTTGTCCAGCATGTCATCCCAAGCAGACAGACATTGGATCTCCCTAGAATGACACCAGTAATTGAACCAATTATTAAAGCTGGTCATCTTGATCTTGTATTATGGCATCATTCTTGGTGAGGAAGATGCTGCTCAGGGTCAGGGTCATACCAGCTTGGGCTACATAATCAGAGAGCTCCTCTGTCTCTTTTCATGTAGTCCAGGGAGGTACGTCTCAGGTCATTAACGCCGGCATGGACAATGACGGAGTCATATTTGTACTTGCTTTGGAGTGACCTGAGTGCATGTGTTATGTGGCGGATCCCAGCTCCCGACAGGCAGCTCACCGTTACCCTCTCCTTGTTCAGCCTGGTAAGCGGAACGTCAGTGTGTCTGACTATAGAGTCACCAATTACTAGTGTATCAGGCATGGTGTTTGGCCTTAAGGGCTGTGATTGTTTGACACACTGCTTTATTGAAGTATGTGTTTCATGTGTTATGTTTTGAGGTGGTGGATTTTTGGGTGTCTGCTTTGGGAGCCTCTGTTGTTTTGGTAAGTTTTTTATTAGAGCCTCCGAGTATGTCTTTGTGTTATGTGTTTGGTTTGCAGTTGTGGTAGGTCTATGTGGGACTGGGTTTGCTGTGTGTGTGGTTACCTTCTCCTCCTGTCTGGTCATGCCAGTCCTGAGTTGAGAGAGTTCAGCCTCTAGTCTGGCTATATAGTTGCATCTCTCACATGTATTTGTGTTTGTTGGGAGGAGGAGAGGGTTGTCTGTGTACATGAGACAATTGTAGCATTGTCTCAAGGTTCCCAGATTAACCAGCTGAACCGGAGAGGATGCCGGTGATCCACCACTCGACATGCTAGAATAGTATAAGGGAGTGCTGTGCCTTTAAGGGAAGTGGGTATTCACAGGGGTGGTAGGTGGATGTAGTGCTTACTTTGGTTTGAGAGTGCTTACTTAGAAGAGAGGTTTTGAGAACAAGTGCTAGATTTATAATATAGCGAGTAGACTGATAATTCTAAGAGTAGAGCTTACTTAAGGGAAAATTTGAAGAGCAGACTTGGCAGAGCCAGCAAAAAATTAACCTTGTTTAACCGGCTATGTGCACAATCGCGCAAAGGCGGATTTTAAACAGGGAACTTCAAAAGAGCTGGGAATGGTCCAAAACAACCAATTACTACAAGCTCTTGTGCTGAGATCACTCCTTCAGGGACAGATAGGCTGGTCAAGGCTCCCCACTCCCACTGGTGAGCAAAGAAACTTCCTTCTATCCAAGTAAGGCAATGGACAACACAGGAACTACACCACAGCCCAGAATACAGCAAAGCCTGTATACTGGTCTAAACTAGTCGAGGAGAGGCGGGAAAACAAGGATATTTTTTGTTTTTTTGTTTTTGTGATAGAAAGTACACAGAAATGCAGGAAACAGTAATAAATCAGTTACACAGGCTAGCACACTTTAGTGGGCAGCCTCAACAGTTAAATTTAACAAACAAACAAACTTTCGACCAATTTTCGACCAAATGTAACTTTAAGTGCAGATAATATATAATGCAACAAACAGCTAAAAAAACAGTTTAAGCTTGTTCAAAGTAAGCAAGAGAAGGTATTTTAGGTAAAAAAAACAGCAAAACATACTTAAATCAGGAAAGTAGTCGCTTTTCTCAGTTCTCTGTTGCTAGGACCACTTTGCAGGACCACGAGGGGCTGTTTCTGAGTAGTATATATTGATCTGCTGAAACCCAGTTAAGGGTGAAAAGGCTCAGGCATTTAAAATGTTTTATTTTCAATAAATAAGTATATATTTCTAAACAAGTTTTTAAGTGTCTGATTACTTTGACATTTCAGCTGAACTTGTATAGCATTCGTGGTCCTTTTTTCCTGATTTTGAGGAGTCTTTGCCAGTAACTTCGTTGTTCACAAAGTGCCAATTTTCTTTACTATTTTTGTCTTTTATTTACCTGGAAAGTCCGACTGAGCAGAGGCCCAGGGAGAAAATATCCACAGGAAGAACAAAATGAATATAAAATTAACACAAAATAGTAAAATGAGAATATGTACAAGTTTGAGTGATGCAGAGTGCAGTACAAATGTAAGGATGACAAGTGCTACAATGTAGAATAGAACAACTTCTAAAAGGCATAAATTAGTATTGGCAAATTATAGAAAAGACAGTAAACAATGTGTTTGTTATGAAGCTATTCTGCGGGCATGTGTATATGGTTTGTTAGGTGGGAGAGGCAAAAACAGGGTTATGAAGCAGAAGTAATGAAGTAGAAGGTTTTGAGAGAAAATGGTGAGAAGATGAGCCATACTAATGAATAAAGACTTTTTTTGCTGGTGCATTGTTTTCTGTTTTTGAAGGACAGCTGTGAGACCGTTTTTTTGTCGATTTTCTTTTTTTCCCCGTAATTTTATATATATTGTGTGCCTTCCCTTTATTTTGTTCTGGGGCCATAAGTCCTCCAGTTAGAGGCCACGTTAACTGATGTCATTGTTACTCTGGATGGGTGACATTGAATTGTGGTAGCAGTGCAGTTCTAAAGCATACATAGAAGGTTATAGGTGGGATGAGGTAGATAGTACAGTTGTGTACTCTTCCCATAAATGTCGATGTTCGAGTGTGTTCACTGTTGCAGTCATCACTGTAGGGTTCTTCCTGCCAGCAGCAGCCCCCGATCGGCCAGAATCCCAAAGTCTGGATCGGGCGCCAGCTGAGGTCGCATTTATCCTGACGTCAATGTGCCGGAAGGTATAAAGACCTCAGCTGACGCCATTTCCCAAGTTTTTCTTGCCCCAGATGTCAGGTGCCCAGAAAGAAAAGGCTAAAAAAGAAACCATGCCCAAAACCTCAGCAGCCAAAATACCTCATAACAGACAATACTCAAGGAAAGAACAAAAGAGGGGATAGGAGGGAGGGTAACCCGGGGGATAGGAGGGAGGGTAACCCGGACTGCAACAGTGAACACACTCGAACATCTACATTTATGGTAAGAGTACACAACTGTACTATGTCCTTCATGGTTCACTGTTGCAGTCATCACTGTAGGGTTGAGTCCCAAATCTAAGAAAGAGAGGCTGGAGGAGAAACAGAGGGAGCGGTCACAAAACCTTGCAAAACCTGTCCTGGATTTAGAATAGAGAGGGAGGTTGTAATGCTTAGAAAAAGTATGTACAGAACTCCAAGTAGCAGCTTCCAAAATATCCTTGGTAGGAACCCCACAAAGAAAATCTGCTGAAGTAGCAGTAGCCCGGGTAGAATGAGTCCTAACATTAACAGGAACCAGATTGCCATGATAAGAGTAACAGAACTTGATGCAATGGGCAATCCACTTGGAAATAGTTTGTTTAGTGATTGCTTTCCCCTGAACAGTAGGAGCATAAGCGACAAACAACTGATCAGATTTCCGGAATAACTTGGTCCTGTCCAGGTATAGACGAAGCTGTCTGTGCACGTCTAGAGAGTGCAAAATACTTTCTTCCTCACTTTGAGGATTAGGATAAGAGATAGGCAAATGAATAGACTGATTCAAGGACACTGCCGAAACCACCTTGGGCATAAATGTGGGATTAGTCCATAGAGATACCCTGTCCTGATGAAAAATAAGGAAGGGTTCCACAGCCATGAGTGCTTGCAATTCCGAAATTCTTCTAGCAGAGGTAATAGCTAAAAGAAAAGCAGTTTTCCAAGACAAAAATTTTAAATCTGTGGAAGCTGCAGGTTCAAAAGGAGACAAAGTTAATTTCTCCAAAACATAGTCAAGATCCCAAGTGGGAACAGGAGCCCTTATAGGGGGCCGAATATTCTTAGCCCCTCTAAGAAATTGTTTAAGTAATGGATGAGAAAAAATCGGAGGATCTGTATCGTAATGTGCAGAAATAGCAGAAGCATGAAGCTTAACAGATGAAAAAGATAGGCTCGTATGTAATAACTCTGTCAGATACTGTAAAATCAGAGGAATGTTCGGAACAGAAGAATCACCACCCTGGACTTGACTCCAGGAGCAAAATCTTTTCCATTTTCCCGCATAAGATATTTTAGTGCTGGGCCGTCTAGCTTCAAGGATTACATCCAATACCTGTTTGGAAAGGGCAGAGGTGTTTACAGACCCTGGATCCGCCAGGCAGCTAGATGCAGAGTCTTGACATGACTGTGCCGTATCAGGCCGTCTCGTTGAAACAGTAGATGAGGGATTTGAGGCAGAATCCAGGGAGGCTCCTGAACCAAGTTCATCAGAGTGGAATACCAGAATTGCCGAGGCCAATTGGGAGCCAGTAGAATCATGTGCGGTCTGTCCTGTTTTATCTTCAGAAGTACCTGAGGTAGAAGAGGAAAGGGAGGAAAAGCATATACTGAGAGGTGTTTCCAACTGAATGAGAGGGCATCCACTTTCCATGCTAGGTTGTGGTAGGTCCTTGTGCAGAATGTTGGAAGTTGATGATTCTGAGGGGATGCAAAGAGATCTATGTCGAGACATCCCCAAGCCTTTATAATCATCCTGAATATCCGAACATCCAACATCCATTCATGTGGATCTGAAATGCATCTGCTCAATGCATCTGCCAGAGTGTTGTCTTTCCCTGGCAGGAATTGCGCCTGTAAGTCGACACTGCAGGTCAGAGCAGTGTACCAGAGATTCATGGCTAATCTGCACAGGGGGTAAGAATGAGAGCCCCCCTGCTTGTTGATGTACCACATCACTGTAGTGTTGTCTGTCCGTATCAACAATTGTCCTGGTAGAAGAAGGTTCCTGAAGGCTATCAGGGCATTCTGTACAGCTAGCATCTCCTTCAAATTTATGTGCAGGTGTGTTTGCTCCTTCGTCCAAACACTCTGAAGACATCTCCCGTGCATGTGGGCTCCCCATGCATAATCTGAAGCATCCGTTGTCAGAACTTGGTTGGTCGGCGGAGGACAAAAAGGCTTCCCCTTGTTCTGTAGACAGGCTTCGGCCCACCAAAGAAACTCTCGCTGGAGACAAGGCAAAATCGTGACCACTGTTTCCAAACTGTGGTAATGCTGAGACCAGACACTCTTGAGGTACCACTGCAGTTTCCTCATATGCAGCCTTGCATATGGTATTAGCAGAATGCAAGAGGCCAAAAAACCCAAAACCTGCAGAATTTTTCTTGCAGTCAGCTGTTTCATTGAAGCCAGGTGTCGGAAAAAAGAAACCAGTTGCACTTTTCTGTCTGGTGTCAAGGAAGCCATCTGGGTTGAAGTACTCAGAAGAGCACCCAGGAAAGTAATCTTTTGTGTGGGTACCAGGTTTGATTTCTTTAGATTCACTGTGAAACCGAGGCACTGAAGAAGACGCTGCACAAAGGTTAGATGCCGAAGTAGAGTGTCTTTGTCGTCCGCTTGAAGAAGACAGTCGTCCAGATAAGGGTAAATTTGAATCCCCTTCTGTCTGCAAAATGCCATTACTGGTGCCAGGCACTTCGTAAAGACCCTGGGCGCAGTAGATAAGCCAAAGGGCAGCACAGAGAACTGGTAATGTTTCGAGCTTTTTTTAAGTCCAAAGTCACCATCCAAGCATTCTTGCCCAACATAGGCAGCAGCTGCTGCAGAGTGAGCATCTTGAATTTTGGTATATCTAGGAAGGTGTTTAGTACAGAGAGGTCCAGGATTGGTCTCCACGAATTTTCCTTCCTGGGAACCAGGAAAAGTCTGGAATAAAAACCTTGCCCTATTTCTAAATTTGGCACCAATTCCATGGCCCTCATAGCCAGGAGGGACTGAACCTGCCATTGTGCCCCTGCCCACTGATGATTTGGCAGGTCTGGCCAACCGTTCGGTTTTGGCAAAGTGTCGAAATGAAATCTGTAACCTCTTGAGACTATGTCCAGAACCCATTTGTCCCGGGTTATGTGGTTCCAATTTTAATAAAAAAGAGAAATCTTTCCACCCAAAGGAGCTTCCAGGAGAGGAGCCCCTGGAACCAGAAAGGGAGAGTCATAAAGACTGTTTTCGGTAGGGCTGAGACTTATCTTCACCTCCCTTGGGAGAGGGGGCACTCCACTGCCTATTCCTAAAATGGGACTGTGACTGTCCCCTACCTCTGGAACGCCTGAATCTGCCTCTCTGAGACCTGACCGAGCCTGGAAAGGACCAAGGTTTAGTTGGCCAGTGTCTGCTAAATCTAGGAGGTTGCACCTGTAGAAAATCCTTAACCGTCTGCATAGATTTGGCTTTGTCTTCCATTTTCTTCAATACCTCTTCAGCTTTGGACCCAAACAGAACATCGTGTTGCAAAGGGGGATCCAAAAGTTTGGCTTTAATCTGATCCAGCAAGCTTTGATCCCTTAACCAAGCATGTCTTCTAATAACAGCGCCAGTTGTTGCAGCCCTACTAGAAGCTTCCAAAGAATCAAAACCACAATGCAGGGTATGTTTACCCACTTGTTCAATAGCATGCAATAAATCCTGTAACTCCTGATTATCCGCACCAATAGACACAGATGACATCTTTTGTTGAAATACAGACAAAAGGTATTGCTGATTCAGCATATGAAATTGACAGTTCAAAGCCCTAATAGACAATGTAGCAGAAGTATAAACCTTTTTACCCCATCTCTCCAAAGCCCTGGACTCTCGGTCAAAAGGAATAGGATTTTTAGCAGAGGCCGCTTTATCACCCTTAGGACACTGAGAAATTGTTTCCGGATCAGGCGAAAGATTTTTAAAAATAAATTTATGAGACTCTGGAACCCTATAATACCTATCTGGTTTGGCCTGGAGTAGGGGGAAAAGAATCAGGAGAGAGAGAAGCTTCTGAAAAAACATCATCAACAATGTCCAATACAGGGGGAATAGCCAGAGGCTTATGCTGTGGGAGAAGAAGAAAATCCCTAAGCCTTTTTTTGGATTCAGAGAATTCCTGCCCTTCCCAGTGAAAATGCACCCTCATATCATGCAAAGTTTCACCAAAAGAATAATCCTCAGGAGGAGAGGCGGAAGGAAAGGAATCTTCAGCATCAGAATCCTCATAAAGAGGAAAAGAATAATCCTGCTCAAGGGAAGAAGCAGAAGAAACAGAAATTTGGTCTGAAGAATCATAACCGGACTATAATCTAGGCTTCTTGTCAGGAGGGGGATGAGAACCCCTGATCATAGTTAAGAGATCTTCAGCCATCCTAAACATCTGCCTCTGAGACCTAGGACCCTGATCAAAAGGTGCCTGAGCTAGCCACTTCACTTTAGCTGGAGCCTTAGACTTTGACATAGCATGTAAACCCGAATCCACATTTACAGGAAGCTTGGAAGGCCTGAGAACTCCCTCAGAAGCCAATACTTGCCTACCGGCTCCAGACCCAACTGAGGGAGCAGTATCCGAAGGTCCAGTCCCTGGCAATTCTGAAGACCACATCAGCTCCACACCAGAGTTGGTACAGGCAATTGGTTCAAAAGAGGCGGACGACAGGGGCTGCAAAGGCGCCTCACTGACGACTGAACCAGCAACTGGCAATAACTGAGTAACATCCTTTGCTGTGGACCTCGGAGGCCTGTCTGCATCTCTGCGCCTCTTACACACCCCAGAAGCCGGAAAAGAATCTGAAGACATGTTATAATTAAACCTTTTTCCAAAATAGTAAAAGGCAAAGTTCTATCTATGCTGATTAAATCTAGCACAAAACATACAATTAGCAATGTTGTGGTCAGGACCCAGGCAGGGAATACAGTAAGAGTGAAAATCCCTATGAGGTATTTGCTTCCCACAAGAAATACAATTATTAACTTTTTATGACATCTGACTGGAGCAAGAAAAAGACCCCCCCAACGGGGTACTTATCTGTAAAAAAAACTAAAATCTTGGGATTAGATCCAAAAACAAACGGGAACAGGCCGACCGGCATCAGTGAACTGCAAAGGGCAAGAAAGACTAGGGAAATGGCGTCAGCTAAGGGCTTTATACCCTCCGGCGCATTGATGTCAGGATAAATGCAACCTCAGCTGGCGCCCGATCCAGACTTTGGGATTCTGGCCAATTGGGGGCTGCTGCTGGCAGGAAGAACCCTACAGTGATGACTGCAACAGTGAACCACGAAGGACATCTTAAAATAGCTTTATATGTAAATGATATGATAACAACACTGTCTAATCCAAAGATCTGGATACCCGATATGGTCAGATTTAGGGAGGATCTCTGGTTACGAAATTAAATAAGGATGAAATAAAATCCATAGGAATAAATATGGGGAAACAGGTAGAGAGAAAGGAAAGGTACTGAGTTGGTGAAAGCAAAAATATTTGGGGATAGTTAAGGGAGACATATGATGATAGTTAAGGGAGACATATGATGTCTCAAGATAAAGGACATGTGGAAGTTTGATGGAGCAGATAAAAGATCTGACACGATGGAAGCTACAGATTTTTCTACACAGTTCTCTCGAACAGTGAGTGCAAGTATTACATTGGCATGTACTCTTGCGGTTACTGTATCCAGGGCAGGCATTCTGGACCCTCCCAGAGGAAAAGAGCATCTCAAGGTATTTTGTCAAGCAGATGAAAAGCCAAGTTTGGCATGGAATAAGAGAATGCCGAAGGAACAGCGAGGGCTGGGAATTCCTGACCCAGAAGATATGGTGTAGTGGTGATACTGATGCACATGGCTAAGGCCAGAGATGATGAAAGAGGAATAAAGTGGGTTAAAATGTTAGTACAGAAGAACACATGGATCGAAGAGGAAATACGTGTTTCTCTCCAGGCCTCCGCTGAAAATTAGCCTGTTCCAAGGTGGACTTTCCTGGTAAACAAATGTTAAATAGTTGGGGGCAATAGGAAAAGTTGGGGCAACCAATCTTTGAGAATGTAGGGGAAAATATTCAGTGGAATGTTTGAATCCGATAAAATAAGGTGTCTGAAACAAGACATAATCCCACATAGTGGGATGAAAAAGAAGGTAAAGGAGAGAAAGAGAGAGAGACAGCTGGAGAGAATTGAACATGGCTATAGTTCTGAGAACAGGTAACTGCAGAATGAAGACCTGGGAGGAGGTGAAAGAAGATTATGGGTTCCATAATAGAGTAAGTTTTCATTAATTTGCATTGATGGATGAGGAGAGGAAAACACAGTGGTGTACGACAGCGGGAACAGATAATTGGTCTAACAGAGGGATGGCAAAAAAAAAAGCATGCAAGAGTAACGGTTTGTTGATAAGCATGTCAAAGAAATAAGACAAATGAAAGAAACATGGGTCCAAAACTTGGTGATAGTGATACAGAGGAAACAATGGTCTAAGATGAGGAGTACAATAAGATAGATAATCATACCGAGGAAATTCAGGATATTTGTTTGGAAATGCCTGCATAAGTGTTTGTATATGCCAGAAAAAATAATAAGGTTTACCTGGAGGCCTTCAACATTTTCTTTTTTATTTTTTTGGAGATGCAGAGAGCACTAAAGGAGGATGGAGGGATCAGAAACACTCATTTTGAGGATGCCTGGATCTGAATTCCTGGAAAACAGATAAAGACAGACTCCTAAGGGGAATGGAGGGGGAGGATACTGGGCTCATGGAAGACAAATGGTTACTGGGCACTGATATTTATTAATTGATTGGAGAAAAAAGTAGGGAAGAGCTTGTTGAAGTGATCTACTGCTAGGAAAGAATCATAACAGGACTATGGAAACAACAACAAAAAAAGGCCTCAAATAAAAGATGTGTACAACTCAATTGAAGAATACACGAAAGAGAAAAACATTCTAGCAGTTGGAGAAGTAAATGGCAATACTGGGAGAAAAGCACACACAAGGACAGAAACAATTTGTTAGAGCATTATTGATCTAGCTTAGGTGAAAGATAAGAGTGTATATAGTTATAAAGGGTGATGGAACATAGGATGAAGAGGCAGTTGTTAGAAGGATCTGTAGGTAATGCAGTCCAGATTATAGGAAAGAGGGGTTAAGATATCCTGAGTTGGACTGCATTTGGGGGGTTGCAGTCCAGATTATAGGAAAGAGGGGTAAAGATATCCTGAGTTGGACTGCATTTGGGAGGTTACAGTTGAGGAAAATAAGTGAGAAGACTATAATGAGATGCAGTGAGATGTTGAAAAGAAGGGCCCTGAAGTAATTTTGGGGCAGAGACTCAAAGAACTCTAATGTTCTAAGATAGTAGAAACAATACGTTTATGAAAACATAGTGGGAAGTAAAAAAAATAAATGAATAAAGAAAATGGAATAGAGTCTGGAAGCAAGGCAGACAAATGTTAAGTTTTGCCACTACTCTAATTCACATTTAACTGCCAATAGTGGGAAGCAAGGAACAGTAATAGATGAATGGGGGAATCGCTGGTAGAGGAAGTAAAAGGCACCATATATGTAGACTGTCTAGAAGAATTGTATGTCAACAGAAGATACAGCACAGATGAGTCACAAAACGATTTATACATTGCCAATATTTACCACCCATTACTGTATCCTCTTCTCCAGAAGGACAGATCAGTCCTGGAGTAAGTTTGTGTCTACCCATCCTATCATCTAGGTTCAATGTTTATAGTTTCCTGGGTCAGTGGTAGGGCTGCCCTTGTGTAGGGGCATCACCACTGTAGTTTGCCATACTCTAGGGACAAATCCTGTAGCAAATCTTAGGTTGAACCATTTAAGTAGGGGGTTTCACAAGCTCAATTTAGGTTCTATTTATTAGGTATGCAAGCTGTCAGGTCCCATGTAGTATCGTTAAGCAGTAACCCTTGAGTGGGTGTTGGTATATCAGGATTCACCCAGTGTTGGTGTGGTTTGATCATGAGGGCAAGGGACAGTTTTTCCCTCTATATGCTAACAATGATTGACCGACTCTTGTAATACACACCAGAGAATTTATTAACATCAGAAAGAAATGGCAAACATGCACAGAGCACAGGTGTCTTTGCAGGTTACAAGTGTGGTCAAAAAGTATTTTAGTACATTGTTTAAGATGTGACTTAACATTTATACATTTTATAAACCTCTTTATTATTTCTATACATTTGAATGTGTCCAAACACCGAAATTCAAGTAGCAATCGTGCTCCAATTTCCTCCACATGGTCATTGTGTAACATTAGAGTCAGTCTGCATGCCATAATGCAGAAGATAAGGACAAATATCAGCAAATTACTTTAAAATGTTCTGTTATGTAATTCCTTTTATTTTCTTCAGGAACGAAGTTTTGCATTTCTCCTTTCTTTCTTGATATGATTTTACTCCTATTATGCATAACTTTGTTGCCTTCCTTTGAAGTGCTTGTATCATCTGTGTGCATTTATACATGCATACATACATGCACACACGTGTGAATACATATATACGATTTGTAAGTGATATTCAGTCCACCTTTCTTGCTGTTGCAGATGGTATTCTTTACTGTTAGGATGGTTGATATGGCTGTCTTACGACCTCTTTACTCATTTGCTCTTTCTGCACTTTTCCTTTCAGGTGTTTTAACACTTTTCTGTGTTTTGTGCTTCTCAGGTGATTTATATGAGCTGTATTTAAACTTTGTCCCTATTTTTAGGTCTTTGTCCCCCCATTAACTTGGCTTTGTTCAGATCGAGCTTTGAGGCTGAGAGATATGATCTTTAGCCTCTTTGCAGACTTGCTGTGATGGCCTCAGTGTGACTTTTTTAGGATTCATACATTCTCTTAGAGCAAAACTTCATTGCAGAAAAACTCAGCAGGACCAGGGCAGACCCTCCACCCCACCACCACTGCAAATTGAAATCTCATCCTGGAGTCATACAAGAATTGACTCAGCTGTGAGAAACACATCAAGTAAATTGTTTGCCTCCTTTCTATACCTCTCAACTGTACAGATTTTCGCAGAATGTCTAGATTTTCATAAAATTGTGATTTTCTGGCAATTAGTAGCAAATCATTAAAGACTGAAGTTAGAAAATAAGGACAGACATTTGAGTTTCAGACTTCATACCCTTCAGAAAATTCATGCTAATGCAAAACATGTTATTCTGTCAACTTTCTAAGCTTGTAAGAGCAATATTTAAAAACTGTTCCTATTTTTGGGTGTTTGTCCATCTTTTATTTAAGGCTTTGTCCAGATTTCTTGCTCTAAGTGATTGAGAGGTATGCTCCTTTTAGAACAGGCAACTAAAGAAATTCTGCTCAAGGACTCTTGCAAGCAGGTTTGGAAGATGGATGCTTTCTCATTCTCACTGTTTGGAAATGCTTCTGTATGCTTTTCCGCTGTTTGCACTAATTTCCAGGATTCTTCGAAAGATCTAGAGGAACTCTCCAAACACTGCTGGTGAATCCCATTTGACCAAAGCAACAGTGACTCTCCCTTCTTTTCAATTTGGCCAAGGCCAATTACCACAGGTTTCCCCACAGACTGAATTTACTCACACACACAAGACAGGGGGCAGTTCTGATATACTCCAGTCTGGAAACTTTTCAGTTAACTGCATGGATGATAGAATTAAAGGTGATGAGAAAAACAGCTGCTAGAAAACCCGTGTATGTGCCAGAATAAACCATGTCTAGGCAGGTGTACAGCCCATTCCACAAGAGTTTTGGCTTCTTTTGTGGGCTTTTGGAAAGGGGTGGACTCCTAAGTATTTTAGAGGCAGTAACATGGTCCTGTGTACATGGTTTTACAAACCACTACAATCAGTATTTTTTTTCCAGGTTCAGAATTCTCCTGGGACTCCTAGAGTAGCCTCCCTGTTTTTTCCTTTTTCTTCCTAAATTTTGGTGTGGTATCCATTTAGCTTAGGCTACTGCAACACTGATCTGTGTTTTGAACATTGTAAAGTTGTGTAAGTAAAACGTAGCATAACAGTAGATATTGTAATAGATCACCATTGCATTAGCCTGTCCTCCCCTCCCTACCACTGCCTTTTTTCTTGTTTGTATTTTTTTCATGTCAGGATGTGGCTAGATTCACACTTTTTTTTGTGTATAGTTAGTGTTTGGTTTATTTCCTAGCATTGTTCTTCAGGGCTCTTCCTTTCATCCCTGACAGAAATATCTGAAGTGTTCTGTTCTCCAGATGTGTTTTTATGGAGCTCTGCTAGAGGTCCTGACAGTTGGAGTGCATGGAAGGTGCCCAAAGCTTTGAGAAGCTGGTCAGTAACAGGGGGTAGGATCAATTTAGCTTAGGCTATTGCAACAGTGATCTATTGGATCATCTACTGTTGTGTTCAGCTTTACCTTCACAACTGCTCTTTCATTTTTATTTGATGTAAAATGCTGAAAGGTGTGACAGTTGAATTGCTGAGTTCAGGTTTGGTTTAGAGCTGGCTGTTTTGAGTTTTACTGATTTTTAACTGAATAAGTGAACTGGATCTTGCCCAACCTCTTTTCAGCCATGATAGAGACCAGAAATTACATTTTATTTGCACAGTTTAGTCAAGCCATTTAACCAGCATGTTTTTGTGATATAGGACTGAAATTGGAGTACCCCAAAGAGAAAATCTGTATAAACATAGGGAGTGCTACATCCCTCCTCTGGGCCAGTAATCAAGGAGCCTCAATCCTCACCACTGACACCAGTGAGGAATGTTCATTTAGAACAAAAATGGATGCAGAAAGTATTTTCAGATGCAGCTCTCAGCACCAAGCACAATTTCCCTTAACACATAGGGAGCATGCTTTAGACCTGGGGCTAGACTTCCTGGCCAGACTCCATAAAAGGCTCCACCTTTCTCTCAGCAGAAATCGGTGCTCTGTGTCCCTGTTCCAAGTAGCTGGCACACACGCTCTTTGAGATTTGATTTACACACACACACACACACACACACACACACACACACACACACACACACACACACACACACACGGGGAAGGACTGGCACAATGGTAGTGTTAACCAAGTGGCAAGATTTTCAGGAGCATGAAGCCATAGTGTGACCAGGTAAATGCAATTACTCTCAAAGGTTGTGCTATTTTCTGAAAGACCAGCCACAATGAAAGGTTTAGATATATTTAATAATAAATAATAAAATAGAAAACATGAAAATACTGAATATCTAGTTACAGTAAACACCAGAGTTTTAATTTGCAGGAAATATGACAACAGCACAGCTGGAAAGATTGCGACAGATACAGAAAAAACAATATTTAACTAATCACACTATATTTTCCTAACTTATTGAAGAATTATTGTTGTCTACCTACTGGTTAGAGTAAGGCACGATGAAGTAGATGAGTGTCCTTTGTTGTCAGGTTCCCAAAAACAGAGTGCCGAGAGTCCTCTCGCATCTCTCACTAAATGCAGTTTCAATGCTGGCTGCAGAATATCACATCTAGTCACCTGACTCTGTGATTCCTGTACTGCCCCCTCAATAGAAACGTGAGACAGGATCTGGCACAGATGTGTCACAATACACACCTACAGCTTTGTTAAGACATCTGGAGACTGTAAAACAATTCCAGTACTTTCATCCTTCTGCAAAGACTAACCAGTGATTCTCTGGCACCACGTGGTAGAAATTAGCTCACCATTAAGAACAGGACCCCAGCTGAGACAATGCATCTCTGCTACATTCAAGCTTGTGAAATAAAATCTTCATGGCCTAAACCAGATAATTTAATTTCAAGCTATTTTTCTTAAGGTAGGCTGGGCTGAGCTTAACCCCATTCCTTTCCAGCATCCTCTGTTAACATGTATACATTTCAGCAGTTACCACAATACAGCCTGACATACATGTATTTCTTTTTTGTTCAGCAGGACTCACATTTTTAACGCAAGCAGCTTTACAAATACATTTTTAATACAAGCATCTGTACAAAGCAGTTTGATATACAAATGACATAAAATTCTGTACAGAACTCCAGCTAGCTATGCTGACATATGTTACATGTGCACTGCCCTACTATCTCTGGCACAGCCGGCACTATCTCTCATTATCACCTCTCTCCCCCTTTTGAAGATTCAAGTTAGTTTCTCAAGTGACCCTGAAGAAGTGTTGCTTGAGAGGAATGAGGCTGTCTTGGAACACACTAACCCATACCCTGTCTTGAGAACCCATCTGCATTGGCATTGCTGACCCCTTCCATTGAGGTGTCCATCCAAGCCTCACTGAGGAGATAAGTCACCAGATCCTCCTCAGGTTCCTCCTGCTACCCACAGCAAATATTCAGCACAAGGGCCTCCCTATTGTGGTACAGTTTGTGCACCTGCTCTTGTCTAGCAGTTCTACCATGTAGATAACATCACTGACCTTCCTTACCACTTTGAATGGTCCTTCCCAGGCTGCCTGCAGCTTATTGTGTCTTGACAGGATGAGTACCTTGCTGTCCCACAGCATACTCTCAGGCTCGAACATTCCTGTTATTCTAGATCTTTTTCTGCTGTTGGGCTCCTGCCAGTTTCTCCTGGGTCAAGCCCATGAGTTCCCTAAGCCTTGTGTTGAGGTTTAAGACATATGCCATAACAGATGCCTTGTGGGATCCACACTCATCCTCCCACTTATCACGAATCAAATCCAAGCCCCCTCCACACCACCCTTTGCCCATACAGCAAGTCAAAGGATGAAAAACCCGTGACTTCCTGGGATACCTGTCTGAATGTAAACAGCAGATGGGGCAAATATTTGTCCCACTCTCTCTTAAACTAGTCTGCAAATGCCCTTAACAATGTTTAACCTCTCCACAAGACTGTTAGTCTGGGGGTGGTAGGGGGTGGTCTTTAGGTGCTTCACTGCACAGCGCTCCCACAGACAAGCCAGCAGGTCTGACATGAAATTGGCACCTGTTTCAGTTAGTATTTCTGTCAGGGAAATCTACACTGCTGAATATATTTAATAAAGCATTTGCCACCTTCTCTGCCTCAAGGGAGGACAGAGCCACCTCCTTGGGGTATCTAGTTTTATAATCTACTGCCACTAGGGTATATTTCTTCCCTGTTGAACTTGGGGTGTTCAGTGGCCCCACAATATTCATAGCTGTCCTCTGAAATGGCTCCTCAATCACAGGCAAGGTATCAAAGGAACTTTGACCTTGTCTCCTGCCTTGCCTACTTTATGGTACTGCACACAGGTCCTTCAGTACCCTGTTAGGTCCCTTGCAATTCCTGGCCAATAAAAGTTCTGCATAATGTCTCTTGGTATGCTTTATGCACCTATTACCTGCAAAAGAAATGTCATGCGCTACGACTAAAAGTGCTAAATGATAGGTTTGAGACACTACCAACTACTGTACTACCTCACCCTCTAGCCCTTCTTCAGGGGTCCCCTTTCCCTGTACAGTAACCCTTTGTTCTGGTATGCAGACTCCCCTTTTCCTTGAGAATCGGGTGCCTTTTTAGCTACCTCCCTCAAGTTTCATAGTGTATGGTTTGAGAGCTGAGCCTGTCTCAACTCTACCTTTCTGACCCTTCCCAGCTCCACTTCCACAGGAAGTCTGCTATCTTCTGACAGTGATGCCTCACTGTCAGCCTGGGTACTACCACTCACCTCTGCCCCTGCAGTCACCCTGTCCAAGAGAACATCATTACCTATCTCCAGCTGTGGCTCACCTTCAGGCTTATTGCTACAGGGTAGCTTCCCCCCTGAAGTAGCCACATCACCAGCCCCGGCTTCAGATGTGGGGTCTGTGTGGGTCTTCCCCCAGGCTACTAGACCCACATGCCTGACTGCTTGTAACTGTATGCACAGAAGGTATTGCATTATCAGATTAATTCCCTATCAAGACATCTACAGAAATAACCTCAAACACCTACTTGCATGCTTCCTTTTCCACCCTCCCAGTCAAGGTAAACCATAGCCAAAGGTATTTGGAATGGGGTCACCCCCCTAAAGCTCTGACTGGAGTGGACTGTCCAAGCAAGTATTGCTTCTCTTTAACCACTGCAGGCTTCACAATGGTTATGTCAGAGGCTGTCTCTGTCTTTGCAGTGGCCTGTTTCCCACCCACTAAGATAGGATACAAACTTTGGTGATAGTTTGGTACCCCTGTGGTTTCCAGACAACTTACCACTTTCGTACTGTTATTCCCACTTGCTGGCTCCCCTCATCTTTTGTTTCCCCATCTTGCTTCAGTGGACATTTGTATGCTACATGACCCTCTGGTTACATTTAAAACATCTAAGCATTGATCCTGGCTGTGTACGTGAACTAGTGGTTTCACCTGTTCCTGGTGGCCTCTGTTGGGGTGATTTAGACTGCCCACCATGGGTTCCCTTATATCCATATGCAGCACTGGGTATCCCCTTTTTGTGCAGTGGTGTCTTGCTTACTAAGTAGAGATCCTCTTTTCTCCCAGCTCATCTGCAGAAATACACTCCCAGTCTGCCAACCAGATTCTCATGTCCTCAGACAAAGTGTTCAGGGCTTGTTCCCTCACCAAAAGTTCTGCCAGCCTTTCAAAATGGTAACCTGACACCCAGTCACCCACCTATGAAAATAAGTGCTTAGCTCAGCAATATAATCACATGCAGTTTCATCTGCCCCTCTATGTTCACAAAACTTTTTTCAGTAAACTTCAGATGTTAACTTATAACATTCCAATAAGCATTGCTTAACCTTGTCATAATTTAAACAGTCAGTATCAGACAATTTAGAAACAGCAGTTACAGCTTTACCTTGGAGTAAGGGGGTCAGGAACCGTACCCACAGCCCTTGGCCAACATTATACTGTTTACATATTCTTTCAAACATATGAATAAAACTATCAATTATCACCTTCTCTATACTGTGGAAGAAATTTACTGACTTTTTGTTTCTTCTGGGATTCAGTTATTCCCTTCCCCATTCCCTCCATGTTCCTGTCAAAGAGTCGGCATGTCCCTCTCGTGTTGATGCTGCTTCTCATTTTCTTTGGCCTCCAAACACCACAGTCTCTCATTGTTTTGACCTTCAAATGCTACAGTCTCTCTGCCAATTCTATTTCCATGCGTTTTGCCTCAAGTTCAAGTCTCTTTAACTCCAGACATATTTTTAAATCCTCTGAGAAAAAGGTGAACTGTTCTGTTTCTGTGGGTGCGCATCCCCATTGACAGACTGGTTGTTCTGGTTGCTGGTCTGTGTTGCAGCTGCGATTAAGGTTGAAATCATTTTCTCTTTATTCAGGTCGACATGCACCAGTCCTTTAGATTTGTACACCATAGCCAACTTGTTCACTGCCAGCTTGCCATAACCTTGCTTTCCCCGACTAAACTAAATTAACAGAAGTAAATACAACTGTTGTGAAAAATGAAACTGTATTTTTACCTTGTAGTTGCTGAGCGTACACACACCTTCAGTGACAACTGCTTACAGACGACAGAAGTTCAATTAATATGCACACCACTGCTCACCAATATGTGATGTCCCTCCTCTGGGACAGTAGTCAAGGAGCCTCAATCTTCACCACTGACACTGGTGGGGACATTCACTTAGAACAAAAATGGATACACACAGTATTTTCAGGTGCAGCTCTCTGCACCAAGCACAATGTTCCTTAAGAGACACAGGGAACACACTAAAGACCTAGGGCTAGACCTCCTGTCCAGGCCCCAAATAAGACTCCACCTTTCTGTGCAGAAGTCAATGCTCTGTGTCCCTATTCCAAGTAGTTGACACACACAATCTTTGAGATTTGATTTTCATACACACCTGGAAAAGGCTGGTACAGATTTACCAATTCTGCCATCTCCACCCAGACTATAAGGTCGATTCACTGCCACTAGCCATCTACTTTAAGGCTGTTACCAGGGTACCCAATTACTGTTAGTAAAATTGACCAAGTGGCAAGACTTCCAGGAGAATGAAGCCATAGTGTCACCAAATAAATGCAATTACTGTCAAAGGTTAAGTTATTTTCTAAAAGACCAGCCAAAATGAAAGGTTTAGATATGTTTAATAATAAAATAGAGAACATGAAAATACCGAATATCTATTCACATTAAACATCAGAGTTTCAGTTTGCAGGAAATATAAAAGCAACACAGCTGGAAAGATTCAAACAGATACAGAAAAACAATATTTAACTAATCTCACTATATTTCCTAACCTGAAGAATTACTATTCCCTACTTACTGGCTAGAGCAAGGCAAGATGAAGTGGATGAGTGTCCTTGCTGTCAGGTTCACAAAAATAGAATGCTGACGGTCTTCTCACATCTCTCACTAATATATAAATGCAGTTTCAGTGCTGGCTGGAAAATGACATCGACTCTAGTCACTTGACTCTGGTTATCACACTACCCTCTCACTAGAAACTTGAGCCAGGATCTGGCACAGATGTGTCACAGTACACACCTAGAGTTTTGCTAAGGCATCTGGAGACTGTAAAACAATTCCAATACTTTCATTCTTCTGCAAAGACTAACCAGCCATTCTCTGGCACCCCAGGGTTAGCAATTAGCTTACCACTATGGACAATAAGAGCAGGACCCCAGCCCAGAAGCTGCTTCTCTACTGCATTCAGGATTCTGAGATAAAACCTTTATGGTCTAAGCTAAGTCATTTCATTTCAAGCTGTTTTTCTTAAGGTAAGCTGGGCTGAGCTTAACCCCTTCCCTTTCAGCATCCTCTGTTAACATATATACATTTCAGCAGTTACACAGTACAGCCTGCCATACATGTATATTTCTTTTCATAGGTAGGTACTAGTCTATTGGTCCTAGGGCCTATATAAGCCTAGCCAAAAAGGTACCCTGTCTTTCACCACCCAATTAAATTATTTTCCTGTGCCCCTGTCGCGCAGAGCTACAGAAGTGATCCCCAGGGTGAATTTCCTATTTCCCATCATCAAGATTTTTCTTGAAGAGTGCTAATGAGGAGCTTTGTTTGATATAGATAGGTAGTTTGTTCCAGAGTATGGAAACTCTCTGGAACAGGAATCTATTCCCTCCAGCATGTTCTGTGTATTGTGGTGACAAGGTTTAGGTCCCTAGACCGTGTAGCTCAGAGGGATTGGAATTTCTTTAAGTGGAGCATGTCCAACAGGTTTGGGTTTGACATAGTTTTGTATGTTAGGTAGAGATTGCCCCTGAGTAGGTGATATGCGACAGAGTAAAGCTGGAGTTTTTTGAGGTGGTCTGCATAGGGCATCTGTTTGAGGCCGGTTATCCTCTTTGTGTGATATTTCTGCGGCCTTTCCAGTTGTCATAGATGTCTTGTGAGGTACATGCCAAAAGAGACATTGTACTCTATAATGGGTCTAATGAGTAGAGGGGAACAATTACCTCTTTTTTCCTGGATGAGAAACCTTTTGTGATGAGCTGTGCCACGTACAAGGATTTCCTGACTACTGTGGCGATGTAATTATCAAAGGAGAGACTACTGTCCACCTGTGTCCCAAGGTCTGTTATCACACTTTCGGTGTTAAGTAGACTACCGCCTATGTGGTAGTTCATGGGTACAGAGTTTTTACCAAAAGGGATGACAATGCACTTTTTGGCATTGAGCTTGAGACCATGGCTTTGACACCAGGCATCTGTCTCTGTGAGACCCTTTTGTAGGATGTCCACATCGTTAAGAGTTTCGATTATGGCTCCTAGTTTGCAGTCATCTGCGAACTTCATTAGCCAAAGACCTTCTGTATTAGCCTGTGCTTCAGAGAAGTAGATACCAAACAGGAGAGGACCCAGGACTGAACCCCGTGGTACTCCACTTGTCACTGGTCTGAAGTCAGATTTGGAGTCTGTTACTTTCACAGTGTGGGTTCTGTCAGTGAGCCAGTTGGCAACCCATCTTGTGACATAGGGATTTATACCTAGTTTAGTGAGGTTATCTATAATTCCAGAGTGGGGGATGGTGTTGAAAGCCTTGGTAAGATCTAGATAGGCTGTGTGAACCACCTTACCTTCATCTACGGCTTTGATGACTGCTTCAAAGAAGTCTATCAGGTTTAGGAGACGTGATCTGCCTTTTACAAACCCGAACTGGGTGGTTTCCAGAGTTTGGAGATTACCAATGTCTTTGTTTATAAGTTCCATGATGATACGTTCCATGGCCTTGCAGACCAGGCTTGTCAGGCTAATGGGATGGTAGTTTCCGGGGTTGGTGGTGGATCCCCCTTTGTGGAGTGGGGTAACCCCCACTGTGCACCATTCAGTGGGCACAAAGCCTGAGGTGAGGTATGATTGAATATGGTACATAGGTGGGGTGCCAGTTCGTTCTGTAGTTGGGATGCCAGTTCATTCTGTAGTTTGTGTAGAATGCAGCCTGGGATGTTGTCAGGTTCCATGGATGCTGTGTTCTTTGCTTTGGAGAGTATGTTTTTTACCTCTGCAGCCGTGATTACAGGAACTTTGCATTCTTCTGGTATAGAGATGAGCCCTTTAGGGGGTCAGAGGGGGTATAGAGATGAGCCCTTTAGGGGTGAGAGGGGGTAAAGAACCTATCTGCCAGGATGTTGGCAATATCAGTAGGTTCTGTATATTTAGTGCCATTTTGCTGTAACCCAGAGCAGATCTGAGTGTTGTCATTGAAATTCTTGACATAGCTATAGAATGCTTTGTGGTTGTCTTTAGAAACAGTAGAGAGTTTTGTTTTCGTGACTAGCTTTGGAGGATTTTATGAGGGATCTCGGCTTCTTACTGAGTCTGACCAGGGAGTTCCTCCAATCATGGGAATTTTACTCTTTTTTTTTTTTTTGCAGCAGTTTCTTTCGTCTGTTGTAGAGTTTGTTTATGGCAAGGGACCACCAGATTGGCTTTTTTTTTTGAGGATAGCATCTTGGCTCTGTTAGGGATAGCACAATCCATGCACTCATGTAAGTGCTTATAAAGTGCATTTGTGTAGGATTAAGCAGTCGTACCTCTATTGTTCGTCTGCATGGATGTCGTGAAGTTGCCACTTCTGTCTTAAGAAGCGTGAAGTTGGCTTTGGAGAAATTTTTTACGGTGATTTCCCTAATGGGGGGTGGGGGCGGGAAGTGGATGTCTAGGGTGATTAGCTTGTGGTTGGATCTGACCAACGAGGAATTGACCTCTGGTGTGGAACACCGGTCGCCCATGTTGATAATGACCAGGTCTAAGATACTGCTGCCCGTGGTGGGGGTGTGGATAAGTTGATCCAAGGCATTGAAATGTATGCATTCCAGAAAACGTTGAGCAAAAGAGTTGGTACGAGTAGTTTTCCCAGTTAATGATGGGGTAGTTGAAATCACCCATTATTAGGGTGTTAGGTTGTACCTTAATATTTTCCAGTGTATCAAGAAATGAGGAGTGGGAATCCTGGGGCATGTGGGGGATCTGTAGCAAGCTACAATTTGGATTGCAGTCTTGCCCATAGTTAGTTGCACTTGGATAATCTCAGATGCATTATGCTGAGCAACCAGCCTGGAGGTGTGGATATCCTTAATGAATATGGACACGCCTCCGCCTTTACTGTTTCGGTCCAGGTTAGGTGGCTGAAAGGTGTGGTATGAATTATAGCCTGATAATGCAGGGGTGCTCTCTGGAGCCTTGAACCAGGCATCTGTCACTGCACAGATGTCGATGTTCTCCATTTTTAAGGAGTGCCTTGAGTGAATGAGTGCATTTTGAGGTTTTCTGTCCAGCAGGACCCACTGTGCTACATTTTTAACACAAGCAGCTTTACAAATACATTTTTAATACAAGCATCCATAAACATCAGTATGATATACAAATGACATAAAATTCTTTACAAAACTCCAGCTAACTATGCTGGCATATGTTCCACATGCACTGCCCTACTCAATCTGGCATAGCTGGCGCTACCTCACATCGTCACAGGGAGAACATGCAAACTCCACGCAGACAAGAGACCAGACTAATGCACAATCTTAGATCTTTGTAGCAGATATGTTACTACCAAGCCATCATGCCTGCTCCTTGGAACATCTGAAGATGAATTTTAGCATGCAAGAAGTGAAAATGTTTTGTTCTAGCCTTTCAAGAACCTGGAATTATTTTATCTTTACAGATATTCGTCTTTGCTGTCCATTTTCTTGTCTAAAAGTTTTAACCGCTTATATTATAATGTTTGTGTGCAGTGCATTGCATTTTTTTCCCTGAATTTTAGTTTCATTTTCAGTCTGATTGCCTTTTTTTTTCTTAGGTAACCTACAAATGGCTAAGCCATACACTGGGTGTGCATGTAAACCAAGCAAAACAGTAAGTAAATCATTGAGGGTTAACCTTGTTTATGTAGTAAACTTTTTCATTCTTTGTTTAAAAGTTATGCATTATTTCACCAGTGCGGTGGTGGTGCTGCAGTAGCGTTGTCGCCTCACAGTTAGACGTTGCCCGTTCGATTCTCAGTTAGAGCGTCTTCTGTGTGGCGACATGCGTGAGCAGTTCCGTTGAAGGTTGTGCGTTAGGCCCAGCAAGCCAGCACGTAAAACTCTACTGCCAATCATTAGCGGACCGGAGTTTCTGCTGTGGCGACCCCTAACCGGGAAAAGCCGAAAGACAGACAGACAATCTGAGTTTATATATACTTCTTGGTTACTGTGGTCTACGTAGTTTAAATCTGACCGTAAATCCCCCCCCCCTGATTCTGTAGAATTTTGCACTTTTCTAAGTATGCAGACTCTGTAACACATTAAAAGTTGGAGAGACCCATTGCCACTGTCACTGTAAACCTGATTTTCCACTGTTTGCAATGGGAATGTGATTTTGTAAATTTGCATTGGTAGAGGAATGTACTTGGGGACACACAGATTTCGTGCACTTTGATTTCTCATAAATTTTTTTCTCTAGTGGGTTGTGAGGGTGAATTTTATTTTACTACATGTGTGAGGTTGAATTTTATTTTACTACATGTTTGCGTTGTCCATTTGTCATTGCTGTTCTGTTTATATCAATACTATCTTGTAAATATGAAAATTTCTATTTGTTGCTACTTAGGACTAAGGTACATGTTCTTTTTCTAGAAAGAAAATATATGAAAATTGACGTGAAACTATACAGTTTGATGATTTTGCATCCTGCTTGTTTCTGGTCTAAGAAATGCAATTACCAAGTGCCTTCTTTGTCCATTTGTTTCATGACTGTCCTTATTTTTTATCTGCACCAAGTTTTAAGCGTAGAGACTTAATCAATTTTCACTTGGAATCCAGAAACACACCCCTCTCGCAAGACCTCTTCATGAAAATCAAGTGTGAAATAATCTATTTTGGTGAGTTGTAGCATGGCAAAAGTGGCTTATTTAATGACATGCATGGTTTCCTCCCATGTTACAAAGACATGCATCTGGAGCGTTTCTCACTGGGCCTCCGCTGTAAATTGGCTTGTTCCAAGTCAGACTTTTCCAGTAAACAAATGTCAGTTTATTTATTTTTTTCTAATTTAGTTATCTCCCAGTGCTGCTAAGCTCTCTTGACAGCCAGTACACAAAAATCTGGCCATATGACATTTGTTCTGGGTATGTAAATATATCAGTAAACATATCTCTTTTTTTTGTGTGTGGTATAACATGAGAACTGAAACGGTGCATTTGGCATCATGGAGCACCAACTGTAAGGACCTGTTGGACTTGGGCCATGGGTGTTTGGACTATTCAGCACAGCTGCTAAGCCCATCCCTATCTCAAAATGTCTTGCTTTTTGTACACTTCTTCCCTACTGCAGACGCTTGAAAGCACATAAAGACTATATTTAGGCTATTTGAACATAATTTTATGTTTTACAAATATTTTTTTTATTCCTATTGTGTTATATTTACTTCCTCCCTACTTGGACATTTTTCTGAGTTTCTGTCTCATGATTTTTTTTACTTTATTCAGTGGAACACTTTTTTTTCTCTTTATGACCCTTATAAGTTTTACTGTGGTCTTAAACTGGTATTTGTGTTTAATTTTTTGCCATGACATTTTTCCTCTACAGTCATATTTTGTTGCCATTTTAGTGTTCTTTTCACTGGTAGTTTTCATTGAAGAAAATGTAACTGCAAACAGCTGTTTGCTACCACATATCCTAACCACTAATTCTCATTTAATTAGTGTATTACAGTAGTTGTTAGTGCCTCGTGGACTTATTGATTTATCCATGGACTTATTTGATTTATCCTTCTTGGTTAAGGAAGAGTAGTCTTAAAAGACACTTCTTGAGCTAATTTTATCTTTAGCTTTACAGTGCGTTTAAATTTAGTGAGGTGATCTTGTGCTTTCCGCCTCAATGATAGTTCTGTTTTTTTGCTTAATGTGAATCATAATATCATTAAATGGTGTGCTCATGCATTTTTCTTTGTAGATGTAGAGTAGTGACAATTTTCTCTCTTAATTATACGTTTTTACAATGATTGCCTTTGTTTAAGTTGGTGGTCTTTGTGTACCCCTCCCATTTCTCCCATTTATCAGTTCTCCATTGAGATGACTTGGGTCAGTTTTTGTATTGCATATTTATTTGGATAGATTTTGACATACACACACACACACACACACACACACACACACACACACACACACACACACACACACACACACACACACACACACACGCACACACGCACACACACACGCGCACACACACACACACGCATATATTATGTATGTATGTGTATATATAATATAATGTGTATATATAATCATAAAAAAGTCTCCGAACATGTATGAAGAAGCTATATCACTTGTACAAAAAACACACTTCAAGAACTACTTATTATAAAATAAGAACACGAAGTACACTAAGAGCGAAGCAGGTGCTAAGCTTTCGTTCTTTTACTAGTAGGAAGAACTTCATCAGATAAAATGTAAAACATCAGAACAAGTGTTGAATATGGTCCAGAATAAAATCAATAATGAGCAGAAACATTAATAACAATATATACACACAGAAAAAGATCCAATCAACTTTAAAATGTGTGCTGTTGTCATGGAAACCAATGGTTAAACTGTAAATATGACTGATGATTGCATAGGATCAAATAACAATCAAAGCATTTGCGCTAATATACTGCAGTAAATAAAATTCTTTAATACAGTATATATAATTTAATTAACATATATTTAACATCTCCATTTGAGAGTGCACTTCACATTAAGCATCTCATTGAGTCCAGGAGGTGCTTCGGCATTCAGTCTGAGCTGCCAACGAAGCTCTATAACCTCCAGTAATGTGTTAACGTCTCCCATAAGCGGATCTACAAAATCAAGCACTAAAAATTTAAAGTGAGAAAAAGCAGGGCAGTCTGAACTGTGTTTCATCAAGGCATTTTTCATGTCCCTGTTTCTAACTGCTGCACAATGCTGTTTTATATGGGACGAAAGTTTGCGAGTGGTTTTGAAATTTAAAAACCAGGACAGGACATACAAATAGCAGCATAAACTACATTAGTTGTTTTACAGTTAAAATGCCTTTTAAACTGCACTTTAAAATTATTATGAGGAAATTTAAAAGCATCTCCAATCAAGATGAAATCACAGGCTATACAGGTGCCGCACAGGAATGTGCCAACATTTTCATTAGTGTTCACAACTTCATCATTGTTAGAAGGACAGAAGGGGTGGTCCCTGTTCTCAAAAGACCTTCGCAGAGACTTGGATCGCTTATGTGCAAACAGTGGGTTATTTTTAGTGCTTGATTTTGTAGACCTGTTTATATATGTATATATGTGTGTGTGTGTGTGTGTGTGTGTGTGTGTGTGTGTGTATATATGCATCTACCTGACAACACCGACACACTACAACACTGACAACGAAATCACCGACACCACATAACCGAAAGTTCACAAACACGAAACCTCACATGCCCGACACACCACAATCCGACAATCAACA